>NC_081189.1:6429765-6729765 GCF_902713425.1 Acipenser ruthenus
TATTTTTTGTAGTTTATTTTGCATGTGTAAATATTCGTTCATGAAACGCGTGTAGTGTATGGTTTTACTATGGTCTCCCTCAGTGTATGGTTTTACTATGGTCTCCCTCAGTGTATGGTTTTACTATGGTCTCCCTCAGTGTATGGTTTTACTATGGTCTCCCTCAGTGTATGGTTTTACTATGGTCTCCCTCAGTGTATGGTTTTACTATGGTCTCCCTTAAGTACATCAATGTGTAATTTGAATTTGTATTTAGCTTTCTTCTCTCGAATTGTTTATGTGTGTGTGTGTGTGTGTGCGTGTGCGTGTGCGTGTGCGTGTGTGTGTGTGTTTTCGTGTGTGTGTGCGTCTCTTTCAACTTGTTTTGATATTTGGAACATGTCCTTTATATATTCCATATCTTCTGTTCTAAGAGAATTTGTAACAAAGATATATTCAGACTTTATATAGTTCATATTTTACTTTATTTAGGACATTGAAAAAATATAAACTTATCACAATTATTCATATTTTCCAGCTAAAATATGTGTTTCTTATTTCTAAATATATATATTTGCTGTATCTAACAATAGGCTGTTGAAAAAAAGATAACCTGCCTGAAAGTTAAACTCACATTAATACATTTCTGATATTTCATATTGCATTTTTAATAAAAACAAAGATAACCTTCTGAGAGAATGCCATGCATACTTTATCTTTTAAAGTCAACAGCTAAAAAGTTTATACAACAACAAAAAAAAGTTTTGTTTTTTTTTTGGTTTGATTTTTTTTTCAGTATGCCTCTTGGCCAACGTATTGATTTTTTTTAGCAGCAAATCATCTGTGGGCTCACAAGTTTTTTTTATTATTATTATTATTATTTTTACTAGATATGATACAGACGCTTTAATTTCAGTAAATAGAAGCCAGTCCACATTTGACGTTGACAAATGACCATAAGACCAGAAGAGCCGTTTAAAGATGACTTTGAAGGGTTACACGAGCTAGAAGAGTACCCGGTGAAAGAGGTTTATAAACGTATTCACAAGGGATATGACACCACTGCTTTAAAATGTACTACAGTGAGTACGCTACATTAAACACAGGAGCCAAAAATATAACCGACAAATATAACTTCTTTCGGGGGAAAAAATAACAAAAATTAAACAAAAACTGACATTTTATATCAAAGAAACTAAAGAATGTGTCTGGAAAATGAGTTCATATTGTCTAACCCCACCTGCCCAACCCCCCTCTCCCAGCACATTTGACGTTTATTGATTATTTTGATCTTATAATCACAGTGAATCTGTTATATGCTGTATACAGGGTCCCTGCGAGTGGTTAAAAACGTGCGTTTTCAGTACACTATCTAATGTACAGTACACTGATTAATAAAACCTGCTTCCTGTGTTTACAGCGCAGGGGAAGCTAACGATCCCCCGTTATTTGAAAAGGAAAACTTGCAATTAGAAACGTGTTCTTCTTCTTACTATGGAGCATGAATGATGAACGAGAAACAATGTGTGCAAAATAGATGATCCACTTTCAAGGGAAACCCCGCCACAATCCAACATTTAAAAAGATGCAAAAGAACGCAGCCTGAATACCAGTTACCTACAGACTTATAACCGTGAATTCTAGAGAGAACGCTCACAAAAATCGACATTTAATTAATTCAGTTCTTCCTTTATACGTTGCAGTGGAGATTTAAAAAAAACGACAAAGAAAAGCTAAAATGTTAGTAAAAGAAATATCAGCATCAACTGCAAGGAATGGGCCTATATTTGCTATACATTTGCGAATATATTTTGGTATCCTGCCACCTGGGTTTTTAGTATGAATACCATATCGGTATATATTTCGTAAATATTTGCTGTCATTTTACAGCAACGCGTTTTAAGTATTTTTGTATATATCATCTGGATATATGGTTCAATGTACATGTATATTTAAAATTCCCATTTTTTATCTTATATTATTTGTGAATTTAATATATATATATATATATATTTTGTTGGGTAAATTATGAATGCGTACGAATACATCTCGCCTTCAGCTTCATTGTATTATTTGTTTGCTCGTCTAGACTGAATCCTAACAAGGCATCCTTCTACCTATGCATAATATATCGCTCAGATCCTGGAGTCAAAGGGCAGATATGAGCTCGATTAAGGTGGAATAATGCATAGAAGACACCAGCTATAATAACCGCTTTTGGAGCTGAGTTGGAATTATATAACTAGTGTGCATTACCGGGAGTAATTGATAAATCGCATTGATATGGCAGTGTGCCAAAAACTGTTTTCCCTCAACTTAAATCTTTCAAATAAGGACTGTACGTTAACCGAATGACTGGATAAATATTGAATACGTTTCTCATGGAAAGAGTTTCCATTTCAGTTATGAAAAAACAGCCTCGAAAGTAAACTTTAGTCGCGAGTGGTAGAGGAAGAGTGGTTGAACTCCACCGTCCTTTTAATAAACATCACTGCACCCGGATGAAAGGATTTCCAAAAGAGCAGCGGTACCCTAACTGGTGAGATAATACCGTTGATTATACTGACAGTAAATTCAAAAAATATATACTTATAAATATATGAAAGTGACCCTAAGTAGGCCTATGTCTGGAAACAATTACAGGTGCCATATCGTCATGACAATACAGTTAAACATTTCGTAAAAGACATTTAGGGTGTGGGGTCAACGCGCCATATGCGTTCTGTTTAGGATAATAAACATACAGTATACAACATCTGCAAATGTCTGATAAAAGGTAGCGCCTGCATTGCAAGATAATAGTAGCGCCGTCGTTTCTGCTCCTTAGTTGCTGTCAGTATAGTTAACAATGTTCTGATATGGACGGTGGCTCCAGAGGCTCATCTCCAGGGGCTTTAATTAACAAGCTGTCTGGAAGCTGCAGAGCTCCACCAAACAGCTCTCCGCAGCAGCAAATCCTCCAGCCGCCAGAGCCGGTGCAGATCCTTTCGAAGTTTATCTAGGCTGCACTTTCTTTGACACAGAATTAACTTCCTGTTCGAAACTCAGAAGAAAAAAAAAACCTGACAGTCAATTAGTAGTTTACTTACCAACACAGTTCAGTTAGGATGTAATGTACAAGTTGCAATAATCACTAGATAAGTGCGTTTTAAGCAAGTTAGCAAACATAGCACGGTATAAATAATCAAGAAGCAGTGGGATAAATTAAGCTTGTATATTGACAACATAAATAATACTTTAATGATTAAGAACGTAGAACGCGAGTGAAGGGAATTAAATAAAATCGAAGGTAACCTACTACCTTGAAGTTACAGTACTAAAAGTGATGCATAACATTGAAGTAATGCAGATATAAATTAAAATAAATAAATAAATTTAAAAAACAGCATTTAAATATGAATTAAAATAGAGAACGAAGTTTAGCTTTAGGGAGCATCTCGCGTATCACATGAAAATGGACACGTTCCTTTTGGTGTAGTTTCATAGTGGCAGAAGTAATTGGATCTGAAGTTTAAGGGTAGCGAGTTGAAGGTCAAGACAGAGCGCTGTCCATGGTGCTACATTGACTTCAGAGGTAGATTTAGAGCCCATCAAATTAGATAGCGCAGGACACTAATCAATACAATCGCAACCGCGCCAAGGCTTATAATATATCTTTATAGAATTTTACACAGTACGGACAGCATCTACTTTAAACATATATATATATATATATATATATATATATATATATATATATATATATATATATATATATATATATATATATATCAGCTTTGTAAGGGAGCATTAAAAAGCATTAAAAATATACATTTGAAATGTAAAAAACTGACACATTTAAGCAGAAAAATAAGACTAACTATTTTCTGCCTTACATTATGTCTACTGTATTTCAAATCTTGTGCTTTTGTATATAAAATAATATAGAAAATGAATATATGATAATTGTGGTGGTCCACAAATGATTGAAGATTTGAGGCAATCGTGAGCTCTCTAAGCCCAACAAGATTGTGCTGGGGCAGAATGCATTACATGGGAAATAAAGCCATAAAGCCATCTTGGAAGACTTGGATAAAACAACTGATCTGCACAGCAACTAAGGCTCCAAATCTTTCAACAAAGGGTAACAAAAAACAAGCAGCAAACATATATATATATATATATATATATATATATATATATATATATATATATATATATATATATATAATAATTATTATTTATTTCTTATTTCTTATATAATTTTTTTAAGTGTGTGAAAATTATAACACATAATAACCTTAAAAATGTTTCCAAAGTGTGTGTTTGTTTATTTATTTATTTAAGATGCAAAATTAATTCTGAAACAGAGTAAAAGAGAATATGCATGATTAATGCATCTTGCATTAGCTTTGTGAAGGGGGCATCAAAACGCATTTGCATTATTGTGTGTATACATTTGAAAAGTAAAAAACTGACACATTTAAAGAGAAAAATAAGACTCTCTAACTATTGTCTGCGTTACATTAGGTCTATTGTATTTCACATCTTGTGCTTTTGAAGATTACAACGGAATTCAGCTGTAAACACTATTGACATTTGGACAAACCGGCCAGCAGGTGGTTTGGTGAACTTGTATTAATTCAGCAAGGGGAGTATAAATATTATTGACCACTGATATTCTACACTTATTTCTTGAGAATGTAATTATTGTCAAAGAAAACATATCTTTAGGAGGAGTGCCACGAGTCTGAACTAAGCATTTTGGACCAGATGTTCTCGTTCATTCTTAACCTAGATAACTACTGAAAATGCAGTAAAGGAAATTTTAAAATTGCAATTGATCATTTTGTTATGATTATAACATCAAACAAATCTCTTAATGTAAACTGATTAATACGGGTGGTTAGTAGTTATACTGTTCATTCAGCATGCATTGCATTTGAAATCCACTTTTTAGAACGATGAACTATGTAAGAATGGTATGAGTGTGTGTGTGTGTGTGTGAGAGAGAGAGAGAGAGAGAGAGTATTTTAAAGTTTTTTTTAAAAAAAAATTCTGATCATCACACAATGAATATATATCCTAAACAATTGGATATTTAACTTGACCCTTTTCAGCTGGGTGAACACGTTAAACATGATTGTCATGTTGTCTTGAGCTATATTAACAACATTGTGGAGGGAAAAAAGTAATTACAACAGATTTAGTTAATATAAAGTGATAATTAAAAATAAACGTATTATTATTATTATTATTATTATTATTATTATTATTATTATTATTATTATTATTATTATTATTATTATTATTATTAAAGTCCTACAGTACAAGATCATGCATTAATTGTTCGCTGGTTTTGGACTATGGTGCCGCCTCTTAAGAGAATGACAGCGTGCTAAGTAAGGGCATCCCGTTCCCATACCCGAACGAGAAGTAGGACCCTCAAAGGGAAACGGTTTGGAGGTGTGAGGAGAGCTGATTAAAACCTCTCCGTGCTCTGCGGACGCTGGGGCTTTGACTAGTACCTGAGCAGCATGAACGATAAAAAAGATAAAAGAAAAAGGAAATTAGGTTCTGCCCCATGCAGGAAGAAGCAGCTTTCACATCTGGAAGAATTGGACAGCGAAGTGTGAAAAAAACATCTCGGAGCTTTATCACAGGCAACCCTGTCTGCTTTCAACTCACAGTGGCATAGCAATCGTGTCTTTAGTGGCCATTGAATCGTTTATTAGAGCTTTGCCGTGGTATTGGAATTAAATAGGAATGTTTAGGGACGTATAGATAAAGAAATATTAATTATCTTTATCTCGGTGTTTTTACTCGACAGTGTCTGGACTGGAGCTCGCCAAGGGATTCCCTTGCAATCGAAATGCCAAGTCTTTGTTCTGTGATAATAATGTAACAAATCATATTTATTTAAGTTGCGATTTGGGAAATTTAACGAATAGAAAATTAATGTAAACATCGCCAGGTTTAGAGATATATGAGCCAAACAGTTGTTTCCAGACAACATTCTCTTTAATTTCAGTCATCAGAGTAAGACAACTGGTTAATTAATACACAGATATAATCACTCTGTGAATGTAAGTTGAATACGGCTCCATTCATTTTATATTGAGACAGAAAACCAGGGAAAATCATGTATATGGTTTTTAGTTGAATTGAAATTAATATACAACTTTCAACTTCTCGAAAGAGAGTAACATAATATTGAATTTGATACATGAGCAAACCTATATACACACACACACACACACACACACACACACACACACACACACACACACACACACACACACACACACAATGCATCAACTAAACAGCTTGTTTAATGCACAAATAAAATGCAATACAAATCTAATAAAACGCTGGTTTTAGCAGAGATAAATAAAATATGTATTTGTAAACTATTTTTAAAGTTATCTGGACAAAAAAAACATACATTTATTCGTTTTCAAAAACGTTTGTTTAAAATATTAAAAGAAGATCATATTTATATGCAATAAAAACACTTGTCAGTTTAGCATTATTTTATATGGATATACATTAAAAAATACAAGCATATACTAGTTTATAATAACTGAGAAATGGGTATGATGCCCACATATTTCGTTAATTCGTTTGAACACAAGTTTGTTTAGAATATGAAAACAAGCAATTATCACACTTCTTATTTGATAAAGGATAATTTATTGGTACATCGTCGCAATATATAATCAGTTGAATACGGCTCCATTCACACACACGCAAACAAGTTTCATGTTACAGCAAATGCTCAATCACCTATGAAACGTGTTTCCGAAGGCGTTCTACAGAAAGCATATGGAACCATTCTTATATATCGAATCTCAGAGGGTTCTATCTATACACCTGGTTCAGATAGAGGTTCGGTAATAAAATAATTTGAACACTAAGAGCAAAGGAAAGAAATAACACAAACGTGCCTTTGCTTTTGCTTTCTGTGACACGCCCTTCTGTCTTTGATTTGACAAGCTGTCCTTGTTCTGTCACGAAGGTACACCTGAAACTGAAGACGGCTTAGTTTTTATAATGACGACCGTTTATATAAATCAGAATTAAAGAAAGAAAGAAAGAAAGAAAGAAAGAAAGAAAGAAAGAAAGAAAGAAAGCAAGCAAGCAAGCAAGCAAGCAAGCATTCGAACTATTAAGCATAAATTATTGTATTTATTGTAGACCCATGTATTTATATGTTATAGTCTATTACACGTCATTTTCGGTCATTTTGCTTATATTTTTAATATCACAAGAATATATCAACTAAAAAGGGACGTGGATATTTCCGTTAACCCTTATAACTGTTCCAGTCATCGTATATCTATTATGCTGGTAAACGCACACCAAAAAGTGTTGTGTTTTATAATTCTGGACTGATTGGATTCAAATGACTTTATTAAGTATTTTGTCGTGTTTTTGTCTTCTTGGAAGACAGCTTCTCTTTGTCTGTTTTGCATTCCTTCACGTTATTGATCTGGTTGTTCTTGTGCTCTTGTTTTTATATGTGTGCACAGTAGTTTGCAGCGTGTCTGTTTGCTCTTGGTTAAACAGACGCTCTTCTGAGAGTTCTCTCCTCGGCAGCTTTACTTTCCGTATTCAATATTCGCGTATTGACTTTCACACACAACAGTCTTACTATGCACCGTTTTTTACAAGTCAAGGGAGTGTAATTTCCCTCCGTAGATTTTGTTCTTGTTCACACTCACATTTATTTCATTTAACTTTCATATACCAGTTCCCTTTGTAAACGGAATATTTTCAATGTCTAGGCTTTATTTAACTATGAAAAATGAATGCAATACAACCAACTGTTAAACTAATAAGCCTACTATATCGAAACCCTGTAGCGAGTGTTTTAAGGGACAAAACTTACCCTGATACCACTGTAAAATCATTTGCCAAACTAGACACAAACAGTCCAGCGAATACGGGTCAGTTCTGTGTTTCACATTCACTGCATATATGCACATCAAAGCCTTGAACAGAGTTAAAAAGCCGCCGGTGGGTGGACTAGCTATATTGTATCTGGTATTCAAAGAACATATATATAGACGATATATATAATATATATATTAAGATCCCGCTATGCATTGGAGTGTGCAGAAAACCTGTATTTTCACTTTTACGTTTGTTTCCCTGGGTATGGCATGCGCTTCCTGCAAGAAGTCCATGCAGCCTTGATCTCGATGGAGTTTCGGGTTGTTTCGGGTTGTTTCGGGTTGTTTCGGGTTGTTTTGGTCTGTACGTACCTCCGTGAGGCAGGTCATACTGTATTGATCGAAATGAAAAACAAATGGTAACGGAAATCCCAGGTGAAACGCGGCTTCATCTCCAAATGAGCTGGAATGAAAACAATTTACGCGCGATTGGTGAAGCAAAAAAAAAGAGAAAAAATGACAAGAAAACAGAAGAGTCTTTTGCAAATGATTGTATGCATGGAATTGACAAGGTTGTTTACAACTCTATCAGCTGCTGTGTGCTGTAGTTCATAAACTGTGAAGTGGCAAAATATGATATATACGTTGAATAAACATTTGCGTGTTATTGTAACCAGGATCAACTAGCATGTTTGTATGTACAACCATATTAATAGCTACAGATGAAATACACATATTACAGTACTAAGCATTTTTGTCTATAAAGTTTGTTAATGTATTGTTTCACATAATCACTCGTAAAGAGAGATTGGTAACCCTGGACAGTAAATAGGCACGAAGTTTAAGTGTTGTACTTCATTATAAACATCTTTTATTAATGCATTCCAAAACAGAATGAATCAGTACAAACTTTTCACTCTCTGCTGTCTGACAACCATCCTAATACGAGGTTAGGTTTCCTTCTACTAATTCCTGACTGAAGACTGAATAGTTTGGTATCTATTAGTTACTATTGGACATCTCGACCACCAAAACATTAAAATATATATCTTCTAAGAAACTTCATATAGCAGCTATAGGTTTTGCTTAGCATAGTGATAAAACGCTGATTGCTGCAGCTTAGTGACCCATACAATTCGGGGGTTAGTTTTCTCTTCAGACCAGAGCATATAATTATGCAAATAGAGCGCTGTCACTGATCTGTTGGAATATTCCCAAATAGAATGGTGGAAGAAAGTGCCATTTTAACTTACCCGAGCATTTACTCTGTGGTAATAGTTCACATGTAGGATTGTGCACGGGAAAGGGCGGGCACTAGGGCATGCGTAATTCACATAATAATTGAAATATCATTTTATAGGCAGTATTGACAGGTATCAGGGGAACTCCATGAAACCAGGATAGGACAATGATTAACATGCAAGAGTAAAACACAACCCAGCATTATAGACCTATAAGTGCCCCATTTCTTTTTTGAATGATCAGCTCTTTGTCCATGAGTTGGAGACAAAGTGGATATAGTGTTTGTTCTGCTAATTAATTTTCATTTGTATTGATAAACAGCACACATCCATGTAACATATTTTTTAACAGTATTGATATTTAAATGAGATTAGTTGTTACGTGTAGAATACACTTTATCCAAAACATCAAAGAGAAACTGCATTGAAACTACCACGAACTCAACTTAAAATCATGTATTACATGCAACTTTAGCATACATCCAATGATATATTTGGTACCAGTAGGTACTTTAAAAATAAATAAATAAATATATTTTTTAAAAGCCATGAATTAAGTAGTTGCAACCTAAAACATCTGATTCCAAGCAGGCGGATCACGTACAGGGAAAGAGCAAACGTTGTGTAGATTAATACTGTAGCCAGGTAGCTGGTATTAACTTAGTATCTATTCTGTTCTCTATGCCCCGTATTCCACTCCTCTCTGTTACCAGTACAAACCTGGCACACCGTTAAGTCGGATAAAAACACAACTTTTAAAAGTAGTAAAGAATTATGTGGAAGCACAGGTTTAACCGTGCTCGTGCCAGTTTTTAAATAGAAATGTAACTTGTTTTTCTTTTTATTGCTGAAAAAACAAACAGAACAAACTTTACACTGGTAGAAACGCGACGTGGGCGATGTGAGATGCGACCATTGTTGGAACAGCAAAGTACGCAAAATGAATTTGTAACAAGGAAAAAAAATGACTCGCCTTGTCTGATATATTGCATGATGAAGTGTGTAGATAGTGTGGCCTAAGTAAACGCTTTCTTTGTAAAAGCATATAAACTAAATATTGCATGTCCATTTATTATTTAAAGCGCAAACTGTTAAATAGCGCAAAGGTGCCTGTGGTAGAATTACTTACCATTAGCTACTTCCTTAATAGGCCAGTCACAATGAAAGCAAACCATTTTAGACTGGGATTGATCTAGTGTTCCAGGCTATTGAGCTATTTGAGGACATCGTGCTTTTTAAAAGCAAAACCAAAATCAAAAGGCCATTGTAATAACCTTTGTTGGAAATGCAATTATTTAAGTTCTTAGTGCTCATTATCAAAATGCAGCTACCCTGGGACCGTTTCAGAGTGTGTCGTGTCTTACCAGATATACAGTGCTGATCACTGCGTGAATCCAGTGGGAAATCGAGAAGAATACACTTTCTATGAGCTGTTTAAGGATTATTTAGGTAGGTTTTATGGGACACAAGAAACCATACAGGATCACTTCTGTGCCGGTTTCATCTGATTTATAGTTTGTGGCAACATGTCAATTTCTACTAATTATTATGATTATACTATGAATTTAGTTGCATACTGTAGGCTACTGCTATACATTATTTGTTGCTGACCCAACGCAATATGAGATATTTGCCCACACGACCCCTATACACTAGCTGCTATAGGGTTAATGGAAGATTTCAAAGATTTATCGTGGGGGCGTTTAATGACCGTATTGGTTTTCAACACGTGAAAACAAATGGCGTTGTAAACCTTAGAAGGGTATGACTCCTTTACAAAGATTAATTACCTTATACCTGGTTTTAACGCATGGGTTTTCACGGTTTGACTGTCTCGGTGCTAAAGGCGTCTAAACTATCTACGGCCTTGCATTGACTGATATGAAATGTAGTGTTTAACAGATGAAAACCACGGATCTGTTAAATTTGATAACACAAATAGAAAAAAAATCTATTATACAGCACGTAATCTGGAAGTTATTATTTTTAAATGTATTTATTTCTTTACTTATTAATTTTTCTTTCTTTTGTTGTTGTAGATCACGCCTGCAGAAGAGAGGATCGAAGACAAAGGTGCGTTTTTCGGGCCAAAACACAGGAGGGGGGGAAGAGAAACAAACAGGAGAAAGCGCTTACTTTAACATAATCGCATTTCCAACTCAAGGCGTTTTAAAATTATGCATTTCAATGGACTTCCCTTGCTAATAATCTGAGTTGATATCAGCAGATAAGCAAACTGTCAAGAGAGGTTTGATTTCATTCCGGATATCTGAGTATAGGGCTCGGATCACTTTTCCTATAGACTCAATTTCACTCTGCACTTCGGAGTTAGCCAAGCGGTAGCAACAGGCTTCTCTTTAGTGCTCTGTCCCGTTGTATTCCCTACTTCACTTCCACATACAGATCGCATTTCTTAATATTCCTGCCGTGTTTTATGGTCACTGACTATGGAGTCATTTTGACGAACTAATGTTTCACATGGGTCACTATTTTATTGGTCCGGAGTTTTAAGTCTTCGGCTGAGTTAAAGTGACTTGTTAACAGGAGAGGCAGCGCACACAACGAAAAACTGTTCAGAGCCACTTTCCATGGCAACAGCTTTCCATCAATCCCACGACAATGGCACACAAAGGACCATATTCACAAACATGTACCTCGGCGCTAAGTCACCTGTTTAAAAAATAAATAAATACATAAATAAATAAAGCAAATAATGATTCATCTAACTTGATGTTTCTTGCTCGTTTTGTAACATTTTTTTACTGAATAAAAACAGATACATTACATGAGTACAGAATGTCTCAGATTTGCTGCACAATAATAATCCTCATTCTTTTTATTTTGATCACTTTTTAAAATCAACCATTCATGTTTCTATTTGTTTAATAAAATTACATAAAATATTCAAACAAACAAAATCATTTCAGATACAGCAGTATATTTTGTCATGAATTAAAAAAAAAATACAATTCAATTACTGTACTTAGGTAAATCAGAGAGAATACAACCTAAAACAGGCAGGCTACAGAGAAGCAAAATAATTACAACAAAAAGTGAAACGAAGCAATTGTTGGAAATAACATATACCATTCATTGCAATCATTGAACATGCTTGTTGATAAACCATCACCCAAAAAAAACAAACCAAAAAAAACACCAAAAGTCTAGTCTGTATTTATGGATATTTTGTAATTCTGTAACATATAAATCTAAATGTTTATAACTTGTAATTTCTACAAACCAAGTTAAGCAAAAATGAGTTCGGTATAAGTTGTCACCAGCATTGCATAAAAAGTACAAACCACTGTATTAAAATGGTGGCGTTTTTATTTGCTTGTATATGTAAGAAATCACTGCTGGTAAACTGTAGCAATTATCAATAAAAGTTTTATTACTGGCTGCTGGAAAACATTTATTTTTTTTTGTAATGTTCCTCGTTAAAAATCAGGAATAATTTACATCTTAAATATTAAATGTGCTTTAAATTTGGTTTAAGGCTGTTCTGTTTAATACATTACTTGCAGAGCTACTTATGGCTTTTGGGCAGTTGGCTGCTATAACAGGGTCATGGTATTCATTTATAAGGCAACAATATTAACACATTTTAAGCAAAAAGTAGTGTTGTAGTGTCCAAAACGGTGCACTGAGAACACTATACATGGGACAGGGATAAAGAAATTGCCATGCATATTCAGTACTGTATATTAGCATGGTGTGAACAATCCTCAAGCTCACAAAATATTTTCTATAGGTTTCAAAAAGTCCTACAGCCTGCTGTCCCCTTATTAGTTACACCTTATAGTCTAGCGAATGTTATAATTTAAACCTAGAGCAGAAAAAAGAGAGAGTCGTGTTTACAATGACATGATTACAAGAAAATCATCAGCAGAGAAATCACCAATTCATAATCATGCCTTTATCAGCTGTGCTGGAAGACAATTTGAAATAATAGCAAGAAGAAGAAGAAGAAGAAGAAGAAGAAGAAGAAGAAGAAGAAGAAGAAGAAGAAGAACTTTGTCAATACACCAGATCACAAAACAGGATACGTTAGCTGGTTAATAACTGAAGATATTTAGTTACAATACAGGTTATTTTGTTCTCCTAACATTAAGTTATCCCTTTACAATATACAGCAATAGCCAAACGTTGTGCATCACCTAGGATTTTAGGAATGAGACATAAGACAAATTAAAAAGAAAAACAAACAAAAAAAACATATTAACTTATCTTTTATTTAACATCATGTAATCACAGAAACTACAAAATAATATTGCAAAAGTCTACTGCAAGCCATAATAGTAGTCTGGTATTTTCTGTTAGATTTTGAAATGTCACATTTCAATTTTATTAGTATATGTAAAACTACAATGGGGTATGTAATTCAGCAGGTTTCATTTAACTTTATGAAGCACAATGAGTTTTTTCTATAGAATGATGCAAACCCTTGGCCGTAGCTGTACACAGGGACAGGCTTACCTTGTTGCTGTTAATTGCTCTAAACTTATGTTTATAACGTAACAGCATTCCACACAGGCTTAACTTGCAAAGTACTCTTCAGTAGGCTGTTAGACTCATGAAACTGATGCAAAGATCAGCCCTGACGTTCTCTAGTTCAATTTCTACTCAGCTATGGCTTACTTTGTATGGATTTCCTCAATTACAGAAATTATTGCAGTACTAGGGCATTTCTTTTTTCTTAAATGTGATACATCCTTCAAAGTTGATGAGATGCTTTGTTTAAGAGGATGACAAATGCAATAAATACATTATATACTGATAACCAACTTTTATTTTGTGAGCAATGATGCGAAAGAAAGCTAATTACTGTAATTGTATTTCCGGGGTATTTGTATTATAATTTTTTTCTGCCTTCATTATATAAAGTTGCCAATGTCAGTTTTCTTTTAAAATATTTTACCACTTAAAAAAAAAAAGTTAAAATGTATTTAAAAAACACAGAAGATTAACACAGTTATCAGAACCTGCCAGGTTCAATATCAAATTACTTCAGCAAATATAGAAGAGAGCCATATCTTTTTTTTTTTCTTGTTTGCTTTTAAAAACCCTTGTATGCAACAAAAATGCACTCCTATTATACACAGCAATCCAGTTACTGTACTTATGGCTTTACAAACAGCACTGTACAGAAACGACAAAACAAAAGAAAGAGAGGGTTTAAAAAGCATAACATTTCAAATCAAAGCTAAAATCACCGTTTGATAATTGGTAGAAACTAAAATAAAATCAAATATATCTTAGAGCAATAGGGGAAAGCCAAGAAGCAATAAGACCAGGAGGGAAGTTTGAAGCTGGCATTAGCTTAGTGCAGGGCTATGTCAGGGCAGTTAGAGGTGCACCATACTGCACAGTGCAGTACTGCTGTCAACCTTAATCTGCACACTGATGAGCAGCACGAAATGCAAGCTACAGCCCACAGGAAGCACAACCCGTGAACCCATATTGCTTTGACAGTTGCAGTCATCTAGAAATAATGCAAAACGCTATTTAGATGTATACACTACGGCCCTGTGCTCTAGGGAGAAAACAATCTAATGAGGGGCTGGGGGCCTGCTCACACAAAACAAGGCAATAGGAGAGAGATTTCTTTCCCCTTTTATAACTCTTCATGCTTTATTCTGTTGGCGCTCCTTGTGGTTACTGTGCTCGTGGGTTTGGCTTCACAGTTCTGAGCTTCGAAAGCATCAGTAAAGTACTTGAAAATAGAATGGAAACTCTTCCATGAAGTTAACTCGTGACGCTCTGTACCTGAAAGACAAACAGACAGACACACACACACAAAAAAAAAACAATTACTGGATATAGAGTGCGGTTTAACTTTGTAGAGCTGGAAGAGGAGATGTAATTGGGTAAGACATTTGCTAAGTGCTCTCATCCTGCCCACCCCTGAGCACAGAGAGGGTACGTGTACATTGCGATGCTGCACCATCTCCAAGGACCTGACTACACTTTGGAAAAACTTCTGCTTTGCCATTTCTGGGTCTGTCTCTCACTCACTCACACACTCACTCACTCACTCACTCACTCACACACTCACACACACACACACACACACACACACACACACACACACACACACACACACACACACACACACACACTCACACACACACACTCCAGCTCTGGATTCCTCACTGGAAAAATATGCATTGTAAGGAGAACATGTTGTGTGATGCCTTTGCTCCCTTGAACGGGACGTCGTACATTTTTCTCTATATTAACACAAGGGAGGGGGGAGGTTAGCTGTTAAAAGCTCATTTCAAGGGTAAAAAGGGCATCGGCTCTTCATCCCAAAGCAAATTCAAACTATTTCATTTTTACAGCACTTTTGGGCTTAGGGTTATTACATCTTGTTGTCTCTAGTCAATCTCTCTAGTCCCTTAATTTGTTTGCTGAAGGGAATTATCTTGTTAATGATCAAATCTGTTTCAAATTATCTTCTTTTGCATTGGAAGGCATGCCAGCATTTTTGTAATGCACATACTGATGCAAGGGTTTAAATCTGTTTAAAAATAATAATGAACAGAACCTAAAGGCGTGTTGGGGTTAAACTAAGTATGTGTTGCACCATACTGTAACAAAACATAAAAAAATTAACAATCTGCTGTTCAACATTACTCTTCATATAACAAGAATACCCATATTTCAAAGGAACGCTCGCTAACAAACTCCATTCCAGACAACCTATTCTTCTAGCAACATTTTCCAACACATTACAAGCCCAGGAGTTACATTGCTAATCAATAGAGGATGTTAATCTGTCTTTTTACAGAGTTATGCTTCGGATGATAAATTAATTAGCGTTTATGGTAGGTTTATGATAAAGCTGATGCCGTGCTGTTTTTTTTTTTTTCTTAGACGATTACAAAGATAGCTTGGAGAGGAAACATTTCTTCCTAAATTAAAAAAGAAGTCCACTGATGCGGCTAACAACTGGTAGTATTACAGCATATGGCAGCTTTTCAAGGTTTTTTTTATTGCACTTCTTATCACAGTGTAATAGTAGGTCATTGCTATAGAGATTCAACACTTAATTTCACCAGCTAATAGCTCAGTCCCTGTAACCATATTTGCTGCCTAGCAACAGATGTGTGGCAATCCCATAATACAGTGCAGTTTTTGTATAGGTTGCAAAGCAAATAATGATTCAGTTGGGGGTATATTAGTGTCCAGATATACTGTAGTTATCCACACCACATAAGAGCAGCATTTGTGAGCGGAACACACAGACAATCGTATAAATTTGGCAATTTTGCCTTTATATTACCTTCAAGGATGATAATAGTGGCTCTCTTTTACAAGCCTAACACATTTTGACAGTGCTGTTTCCTGGTCTAAACATGCAAACTTACAGACTGTGAGACAAGTGTAAGCTTTGTTAAAATTACTCTCAGTGGATAGGACAGATACATCTTTTTTTGTTTGATATATATATATATATATATATATATATATATATATATATATATATATATATATATATATCTTTTTCTTTTTCTTCTCTATATTAACACTGTTACTAGCAGCAGCCCTGAGGGATACAATTAAAAATACCTTTATGGCTCCACCAATGAGTGTACACGGATGGTGCAAGTACTGACCCTGTGTTTATTAGATTGACCCCTTGCTGGTCTATATTAATGAACACTGCTGAAGAAAAAGGCCTGGTGAACCAGGCTGCCGATCGTTTAGGATTTTATAGACAGCGGTGATCAGTGCCTTGGGTCAAGTTTACCAACCCTGCAATCATCAAGTTAATAACCCTCCCACTAACATCCCTTACCTGTGTACGCCTCTGAACAACGCTCCCTTCCAAACTCATAGCCTTTAGAGTACTTATTTATAATTTATATCCAATTTGAAGCGCAAAGATTTTTTTCTTTTCTGTAGGGCAAAACAATCAATGTTGGCTTGTGCTTTAGCTCCGAACCCACAGTGAACTGTAATGCAAACCATCCTACTGCCTGATTCAAGCCTAGCTTGTCATGTACAGTGCGGTGCAGGCAAAATGCAAATGAAGGAGCTTTTTAAATTGATTTCAAATATTTCCAACGCCGCAGTGTACAACACACAGGAACATCATCTCTACATTCACTTTGAAAGCGCTTTACAACAATGGCATGTCAAGAGAAATAAAGGGAGATTGCAATATTTACAACTATACAATTCTGGGCAACAATTTTAAAATCTTACGTCAGTATTCTGAAAACTAGCCTTTACGAGATATCATTATCATTACACCAATATGACACTATATAAAGCTCTTTTAAAAAAAATGCCTGAACTGTAAGCCAAGACATATGCTTCCTCTTCCACTAAAGCTGTTGAAGAGCTGGACTCTGCATCACCACACCCCTGCTCTGCTGTTTAACTCCCTGGGCCCTCTCACAGATCCCTACCCAGAAATGAAACAGCCGGCTTACGGGGAGATGTTTTAATTGTCTGATGGGCCATGTGGATTACAGACCTGTCTCTTCCAGCAGGAGTCACTGTGGAGCAAAACAGGGCTGCTCAAGAAAACAACAGGGACAATCAACAAACCACCAGTGATCTAAAACATGTTGTATTACTTTCTCTTACTATGTAGACTTCTCTTTGGACAGTATGTGAACATAGTTCCTGAACAGTAAGAAATGCATTGTGCGGTTCCATGCACTTTTCACTATCACTTCATTTCTCAAGGAACAACATTCTCCTTCTCTCCTGAACTCATGTATGTGCTTTTCAATTATTGAAATTTAATAGAAACAAACCAAAAAATAAACCAACAACAAAAAACAGAAAGTCGTCCCGACCCCTTTTTGTTTCTGTCTCTTATGAAGGATCTAGCCTGCGTTTCATTTACCTGTGTGTTGTCTAATTATTCTCCCCAAAGATATTCACAGATGCAGGCTATTTGATCCTGGTTAGTTTGTGTTTCCCACCAAATTGGCTGGATCCATTTTGGGATAACAAACTGTTTTTTGATCTTCTTTGAGACTTACATGGAGTTAAGTTTGTATTGATCTCTGTGTTGGAAGAGACAATGCACGCCTCTTCTTTGGTCAAAGGACTTGTATCACAGCTAAAGGCCATATTCTGTGACCAAAGCAGGATTCTGTAATACATGCTAATCTTGTGACTGCAATGGATTTCAAAAACAAATACAAGGTGAACTGCAAACACAAAGTGCTGCCCTGAGAAACTGTTTAGAATCAAAGCTTACATGTTGGGATTACTTTTCATCTGTGGTGAATTATTTAAAAACCCTGCTACTTACTGTTTGTGAATGCATCTCTTATAATTTGACAATACATTTAGGGGAAAAATAAAAAGTTTTTTTGTTGCACGACAATTCTTACTTAATGATACAATTTGTTTTAAACAACGTAATTATTATTAACATCTATTAAAAAGGCTGCCTCAGAACTACTGAATTTTGAATCCAGCATTCTGGGCCTTTAACTTTTACAGTTCATGTTTAATAATTGAATTAACTTTTTTTTTTTTTTTACACCAGCACACTAATGATAAAATATTGTATTGTTTAGACCAACTCCCATCATCATCATTACCATTTACTGTTTTCATCAGATCAGTTTTTTTAATAAGTCACCCATTTGAACCTGAACCACTGTATTATTTGAGGCATGCTGTCTATCTCTGATATTCTGATCAGGACTGTATTTGACACAGCTGAAGTTTTACTTAGCTTGGCTACTGTTAAAGTGGATGAGCCACTGCCAGTTTAAACCAGTGAAGGGTATTGCAGGTGTCAAGGCCTATCAATCCGCAGTGCTAACATAGTTCAGACTAACTGGGAACATAAAGCTGTCCTCTGTAAAGAACTAATCAAATCGAAATGTACTCAGGCCACCACGAGGTGACTTTAATCACAGGATATGCTCTTTCATGCCTGACATTAATAGCAAAGCAGAACTGGAACAATGAGAAAAGGTCACGTTTTTAAGAACATGACTCACAAACAGGTTGTCACTTATTTTGAATCAGATTTATGCAGATTTCACATACAGCTCTGTAAATATCATGGCCGACATGTAATGCAGTTTCTAAGGCGTACTACAGAGTGTTTTCACATTCTGTACGTGCTGCTGTCATACATCAACAGCTGGCTTTTAAGGGTAAGTTCAGGGTCTGGGGGCATGACCTAACAATAACAAGACTACAATCCCAAAAAAAGGTTAAACAGGTCATTTAACACTGTACAGGAATCATAGTGTGACACGTTAGGACTTCGCAATTGTAACGTATTATGAATGTACGGATTACAAAGAAAATAAAGTGCTGTAATTGAGTTGAATGTGCATTTTGTTATATTGCTGCTGATGATTGTAAGCATTGGCTCATCTGTATGTAAAATAATATAGAAAATGAATAAATGATAATTGTGGTGGTCCATGAATGATTGAAGATTTGAGTCAATCGTGAGCTCATCCAGTTTGAGTTCCATATTCTCCATATCTGTAGCGGTCTAAGCCCAACTACAATGTGCTGGGGCAGAATGTAGTAAATGGGAAATAAAGCCATCTTGGAAGACTTGGATAAAACAACTGATCTGCACAGCAACTCAAGCACCAAATCTTCCAACAAAGGGTAAAAAAACAAGCATATATATATATGTTTATGTGTGTGTGTGTGTGTGTGTGTGTGTAGTACTGAGAGGGTGGTCTTTCAGGTACCTGCCAGTACATACATAATGATGAGTCTTTCCTCTCTGTCTGATAATCTTTGACAACGCTGTCGTCATTGTGGCCACTGGAGAAACATGCACATACTAAGCAACGACCCTCTGAGCCTTTTATCTGCATGTGTACTCTCCACAGGCCAAACAAATAAAAACCCATTTACACATGAATCAGCTTCCTCTGCGGAGCAGGCACCGGAGACGTTTCTATTCTCTGATACCCGGAGAAATGGCAGCCAGGTCTGAGCTTGTCTCACCAGAAATCATACAAGAGAAAAAAGCGACACACTGGAAAATGGCAGATCAGCAAAATGGAAGGCTGTTTGTAACGATCAACAAAGGACTCCCTGAATGCAGACAGTAAGAAACATTGGTCTGTGATCAACAATGAGCCTTTATCCTTTTGAAACCATAAAAGACCAGGTAGTATTATACACTCTGAAACAGAGATACACTTCTGATAACTGATTACACAAGATACTTCATGGCCATCTTAAAGGAATTAAAGCCTCCCTTTAATGAAGTGTGAGTTAAAAGCCCCTTTATGACTCGCTCCTTCTCTGCTGCGTCCAGCTGTGTTATACTGCTCACATCAAAGCGGCCGCACAGACCACCTTGGTTGTCAAAGTGCACTGGGCTAACAACATTGACATCACACAAAGGCCTAGAACGGGAGACTTTATTTTTTAAGGCAACCCCGCTGAGCCTGCTAATAAAGGTGCAAATACACAACGCCTCATTTGGGAAACTGAATCACAACTTTTTAACAACATTAAATCACATCATGCTTGGCTACACTGAGGGGGAAGAAAAAAAAGAAAGAAAGAAAAGTGTATTTTAATATGAAGCTGCCGTTTCTCACGCAGGGTTTTTACATTTTGAAAACAAAATGACAGGATTTGAAGGAGTACTAACCAATGTTTAAAATACATTTTCTTAATACTAATAATAATTATAATATTATCAGTAGCACACCTTTTTATTGATATTTTTCACAGTAATTCAGGATATGTAAATATTTTAAATATAAAGCTACAGATAAACTTTTATAGTTCACATGTCTGACTGCACCTAGATCACTGGAGTGAATTTGAAGTATGACAGTAACAAAGGGATTACACATCAGGAAGCAGCAGATACTTATAATCAATGGTGTTGTAACTTCTGCATATTCCAAATACAGTATTAAAAAAAACCCCTAATAAACACAAATATTTTCAACACAGCAAAAGGAGACCAGCGATAATGTTTCTAGTGAAAAAGAATACTGATTTTAAAACCTTGATTAGCCTTCCATTAATTGACTGAACATCACTCTATTCGTTTAAACAATGTGGTTTTGTGTGAAAAAGTTTTGATAAGAACAAATTCAAGCCGTTGCAGATTTTGGATGCTGACATTCAATTGATCTGAACAGCCAGAGACATTTGAAAGGAAGTGTGTCATATTTTTACAGACAGCAATCAACTAGGGAGTCCAACAAGCTCTGTTAAATGCTTGATTTTCAAACTTTGGGCCCTTTATAAAATATTCAAACAGTGGCTGTATTCAGAACTGTTGCCGTTTAACCTAATTGAACATACACCACAGAGCTTTAAAATATCACAAAAAAGACCAATAATCTTACCAGCACTGGGAGGTAATGTGGATGTTTTTTTCCTTGTATTAAAATTTAGGCAAACTAATTTTCCAAGGGCCATATTTTCAGCGTTTACCCCAGTCCTTAATTTCAGCGTTTACTCCAGTCCTTAATTAACTTTTTTTTTTTTTTTTTTAAATAGTAAGCAGTGTGGAGTAGTGGTTAGGGCTCCAGTCCTTAATTAACTCCTGTTTTTTTTTAAATAGTAGGGCAGCAGTGTGAAGTAGTGGTTAGGGCTCTGGACTCTTGACGGGAGAGTCGTGGGTTCAATCCCAGGTGGGGGACACTGCTGCTGTACCCTTAGCAAGGTACTTTACCTAGATTGCTCTAGTAAAAACCCAACTGTATATAAATGGGTAATTGTATGTAAAAAATAATGTGAAATAATGTATACTGTGATATCTTGTAACAATTGTAAGTAGCCCTGGATAAGGGCGTCTGCTAAGAAATAAATAATAATAATAATAAAAAGCCTGTTCATTTAACGGATCTAGAATCAAACAAATACGCTCTCTTTAGCACTCTCGGTGTGTTCTGCTTTTCCTTTTGCAACACTAACATGATTTTTTTTCATTAAAGAATGGATGAAACACTTTTGGCCCCCAGTGTCTTACAGCACCTTTAGGTATTTATTTTGAGGTATCCTGTGCAGGCTTTGTCAGATAGCGCCTGCCTTTGAGTGTAGTGCAGGATAGCTAAGCAGACTTCAGTTGCATTTTTACATGAAATATTCATTCTTTTAGTTTCATGTTTCACTCTAGGCTCTGTCTATCACATTGTTATTATAAAATATAGTACAACACCCTGTCATCAGTAAATTCAGTAACTTGTAGACAGTGGGAGCTTTATACAAATCTCTACTATGGCAATTTGACAAGAGTCTGGAGTTGATGTTTAACCACCTGATATGCATATAGATGGCATTTTATAGCTTTTCAAAAACCACTGCTTTATAAGGCAGTGTCTCCCTTGCTTGTTGGGAAAGTCCCTGGTACTGTACCTAACACCATTATTTAAAAATCTCTACACTGCAGAGTCACAAACGTCAGGCTCAAAATAAACCATTATACTATAGATGTTGTTAACATTCCAATCTATGGTGCAATTTCTTTAACGTAACAAAGAGAAATATCTGCATCACAGTTAAAAGCACTTATGCCTTATGATAATTCATTCTATTCCCCGACATGCAGCAAATATTTTATTAATATTTCCAGAGGCATACACATACACAAAACACGTAAAAACAAAAGTTCTTGTATTGTCTCTTTCTCTCTCCTGACTTTAGAATAAGTATTACACACCAGTGTTTATATACACCAAAAATATTTGTGCACAGTTATTCCTATCAGGTCCATTGTCGGACCCTGTCCGACATCATCAAAAAAACGCAAAAAACGGGTTTCTAGTCGTTTTTTCTCCGGAAAAAGCCGAGAAAACCATTCAATGGCTGAGTGGGAGCGACAGGAGCCGAGACAAGCCGATAAAAAAAAATAAAAAAATAAAAAGGCGTATCTCATGAATAGTCATACTTGCCCCTGGCATCCCATATGGGCGGTCATAAGGAAACAAGCTGGCTGATACTGCATCAGCGCACAGAGAACATCATGGACATTTGCAGAGCTTTTTTGAGATGTTATAGTAATAAAATAATGACTTGGATTGCATTATTGAGGAGTTTGGTGATAAAATGAGTGATCAGGAGATGATTGATCAGTATGTACGACTATTATTATTATTATTATTATTTATTTCTTAGCATATGTGAAAGCGATAGCGAACGAAAGGGTGGGGCGGGGCTGGAGATGCCTAGTGAGTGCTTTGTTGATATGCAGGGCCTTTTAAACCTGTTTGACTGTGAAAAAAAATACTTTTAAACAGCGCGTCTAAAATTAACTGCGCGTGTGAAAATAAATTGGACCTGACGCGCCTGACACGCACTTAATAAATGGACTGCAAAGGGTTAATGCAAGCACGCAAGTCATTAGAGGAACGATTCTTCTCTCGCTCATCCCTAAAGGGAGATGCTGTTCATGAGAAGATTGCAAAGTTTCCCATCTTTAAAAGTGTGTGTGTGGGGATCACATGGTGACTACTGTATTTAACTGACACACCACCATTATGGTTACGTTTAATGGAATAAATGTTTCAGCAGAACAAAATCCCATTTTCCACCCGCCCACACAGTTTAGAGATCCCCTCTTTTGAATAACAATGAGCGATTCTATGCATTACAATCATGCTTTATTGCCGTTGGTCAGATTTCTTTAAGATGAATGGTTAGTGTAAAATATCTCATAATGTTTTACATAATTAGACTGAAGATACCATCAGAAATGTTCTTCGGGAACATGTGCATGCAAATAAAAAATAAAGATGAAGACTATGACGGCAGAACTATGACTGCTGTGGAAGACACCGCTGTATTGCAAAGGGTTAAACAGAGCTGTCTAAATGAGCCAAAAGGTGCTTCCCAAGTCAATCAACAGATTTTGCTGAAAGATGCCAAGAGCTGTTAAAACTTATGACATGACCGCACGCTTGACAAAACAAATAAATCAATTTCGGTTGTCTAAGAACCCATCAGTACAGAAAACTGTATTACTTCATTCTCACTGAATATTATTACCAGAATCATTGCAATAAAGGTACACCATACAAACTTCAGATAAGATTATATTTGCTGTCTTTACTAGCCGACTGATCTTAAATCTTTGTCAAGCTGGGTCTATCCAAGTGATTCAGCCTCACAGGTAACCAATCTCTGTGTGAAGAAGTGTCTTCTTTCTGTCCTAACCCTACCTCCACTTCATTTCTAATCCTGGTTTCTGCACTGCGTTTAAAGTATTGTTTGGACACTTTCTAGGCCCAGAATGTCCCTTTGGCATTGTAATGACCAGAGTTGGACACAGTTCTGCGCAGTCTCACCAGTGCATTATACAAATTCGTAATGACTTCCTTGGATTTGTACTCCACATTTTTGGCTATATACCCCACCGTTCTGTTTGCCTTTTTGATTGCTTGCCCTGTGCTGCCTGGTTGCTGACAGTGATGACTCTATTACCACACCAAGGTCTTTCTGTTTGTGAGTCTGTTCCAGTTCTATATCCCCCATTTGGTATTTGGAGTCTACATTGTAACACTTCGTATTTGTTGACATTAAATTTGATTTGCCACATTTCTGTCACGTTCTGTATGCAGTGTTAATCATTTTGGATTTCCTGGGTAACTGAAAGCGTGTCGGCCTCTCCCCCACGTTACATTATATCCGACATTAAAGAAATGTATAGGTTCACTGCAGACATGACCAATAAAAACATCCACGGAGATGAAAAGTAATGTGTGACCCAACCCTTTTACATGGGAACTTTTAACAGGAGGAGATGTAACATTGGAGGGGATACGGAGGGGGCTGCTTCTAAGCAATAGCTCACTTAGGGAACAAAGTGTAATTAATGAGTTAGGCATGATAAGAGGAGTCTCTGGGAATGTGCTAATGGGGTCAGGTGCATGTACGCAAAGCAACAGATAACCTGCTAGCTGAGTTGCAAAGGGTAAACCTGTGTCGTGCACAATATTTGATGTTGTATGTGTGTGAGAGTAAAAACTTTATAGTCTCTGATTAGTACAGCTCTCTGTCAGTTAACAACACCAGTTTGTGTGTGCCGGTGAAAAAGACATAGGATTTACAGTTAAACAAAGGGTTCATGCAAATTGCAGTTTGCAATGAAGGAATATCTTGTAAACGGGAAATAAAAATGTTCAGTGGACTGAGCTTTGCATTCAAATGTAAATGAAACCTGATCTCCCTTACTGAGTTTTATAGTCACTCATTTACTACTAGATAATGCAAAAGCCTGCATACCAGCATGGATCCTTCTGTGTAACATATATAGACCTTTGTATTGCATGAAACCAAAATGTAGTGATTGTATTGTATTTGTGCTTTGTATTAGTGGACAATAGCATATGCACAGCACTCCAAAAACAATATGGTCGTCTGAGGAGTGCATGTGTGTCTGAACCCTTAATCAATACATTTGTAATTTAGGTCCAGCGGTTCGTTGAAATCACCCAGCGGACTTTCAACATGTTACAAACAAGCAGCTCTGACAGCATGGTATAAGAAATACATCCACACATACTGTTTGTAGTACCACACCATGGCACACTGACTCTGCTCATTCATGTTAACTGACACATTATTCCTCGTGTTTTGTAACTGGTTGACTTTAAAGTGCTATTGCTATTTATTACTGTTACCATGTTGTTTTTTTCCCTGTCGGAGTCTGCAGTACATTAAAAGACTTGAATGTAATGCATTTAGTTAAACACATTAGCTAAGATAGGCATTTAAAATGAAACATATCTTTTCCAAAAGCACCCTGGAGACACATTTCTCCATCACAGCAGCCATTTAACAGCTTACAGAATGGACAGAAGTCTAGTTTCAGGAGCATCGCGTTATTAAAGGCTTTTTTATTCAAGCAATAGAATCTGAAGAGGGCTTTACCGTCTGGTAAGGCCTGTCTCGTGTTGTTAAATGTCCCGAGCCAAAGGCGAGGATGACTAACATAACGAGAAGGGCCTTATCAGACAGTAAAGCCCTCATATGAAAATGGGTGCTCAAAAAAAATAAAAACAGCACTAGTTTTTGTTGATACCGAATACAAACGTTTTCCTCATTATTCCAGTAATGTGGTTTGCTCAGAATTCCATGTGCTCTAGTAGCCTTCACTCAGGCTTTATTATCCCAGCGGTAGATTATTTTGCGTCACGGGGTTTTCAATCGCTTAAATACCTTAATACTATAACAGAAAAAAAAAAAACATTTAAATAAATACAAGTAAAAGTAACTTTTTTATTTTTTTGATTAGGATTTGAGTGCAGGTGCATGTATTTGTGTATATTTCAGTGTTTAAGCTACCGTTTTAGCTGAAAATGTGTTCTTTTTAAATTTGAGCTGTTTTGTTCAGTTACTTGTTCACAGTGTGCTCATGAAGTTTATGCCAAGCCTCCTTCCTGGCTTGTCAGAGAACAGAGGACCATGCCTGTGCTGTTATTATTATGATATGGTGAAATACAGTTGCTGAAAGTAATCAGACTGCATCCAGTTGTTTCTTCAACTCTTATTTGGCTACTGGAATGCAACATAGTCCATCGCTGGGATAATGAAGCCTGAGTGAAGGCTACCAGACCACAGATGGAATTCTGAGCAAACCGCATTACTCATGGAATGATGAAAACAAATTCATTAGCAACAAAAACTAGTGCTTAATAAAATCACTGTAATCATTTTCTAATAGCAATAGAACCCTCATAAGAGGGCTTTACCATCAGGAAAGACCCTTCTCGTTACGTGAAATGCCCTCGCCTTCGGGTTGGGACATTTAACGACACAAGGCGGGCCTTAACAGGCGGTAAATACACCCTTTTCTTTGGATTCTATTGCTTAATTAAGACTCTCGTATTAACCAATCAGGTTAAAGAAAATCTCGGATCCACTTTCAAATCCTGATTATCTTTTTTGCATTTGCATTTGCATGGAGCATTCACAGGTAAGGCTTGTCTAGCTTCATCAGAATTCTATCTAAAGAATCCTTATTAAATTGATATTTCATGGTAGAAAAAATGGGTGATGACAAACAAAGAAGATGTGCCAACTGTTATTAACAGTTCAGTGCCATGCTGTATGTCTTTTATTTAAATGTAAAGGGTCTGTATTATATCTTTTTGGGTTTCTTCATAGTGAAATTCACAAACAATTTTACAGTTGTTATTTCGATTATGTGAACACCCTCTGGTGTCTGTTAATAAGATGCTTCACTGCAAAATCAAGTTGAATATTCACAGAGGAGGATCAGCTTATGAAACACATTAGCAAACATTGCAGCAGATCTAGTGTCATGTGTACAGTGATATTCAACTGGTAAGAAATCAAAGATCCATAGCATTAAAAGGGGTGTGAACGATCCCTTTAATACACAGACATCAAATGTTTTTAATGCACAGGTTTCTAAGGAGAAAGGGGTTCACTATCCAGCATGTCAAGAACAATTCAGGCTTCAGACTTGTGTCCAGCAACACTCAAGCCTGGCTCTGATAACTTCTGTGGTATCAAACACTGCACTGTGATCTGAGGAGCCATTAGGCGGTGACTCTCAAAAGAAGCTGGTAGAACAAGCTTGTCTTCTGTTTATACATTATCTCTGTCCTTGGTCCCTCCAAATCTAGCTTGTGTGAGGCTCTTAAAAAAGGCAGATAACTTAACCTTCTTCAGTTATTTTTTCCCTATCACTTTTTCAAGGCAACATTATGACATATGCCATGGGGCAAGTGTTTATTTATTAATTCAAATGATTTAGTTATACTTGCTCTTTGGATGCGTTATGAAGGGTCTGTCACTTATTCACTTATCTCATTGGGGAATATATTTTCTTGGACCAGAAACATCCTCACAAGCATTTTCAATTGCTCAACTGCCCACATATTATCAATTCTTCCCTTTGAATACCAGCTTGCAACCTCCGGACAAAGAGAAAAAAAGTTGTACTATGCTGAACAGAGAATAACTAAATCAAAAGGCATTTTCAAAGCGCTTTTTTGTTTTTGTTCTTAGGTCTTGTGACAAATGTCAGTTTCATGCCTGCTAGGTGGCGCTAGAGACAATTATACAGAGTGATGAAAGGCACTCGTTCACGTTCACCTGCTCTACCCTTGTGGATCTCGCTGGTATACATGGCGTATGTTGTGCAAAACCTGCAGCACCCTCGAAGTCTGCCAGATGTCTTCCCGGAATTAAAGTTAGCTTAAACAAAAAAGGCAAAATAGTATAAACAAATACAGTGGCAGAGTTAACCTTTTGAACTGCTGCTCCAACCCACAGCTGTATGCATTTTTTATAAATTGTGAGTCAGAAACAGAATAATATAAATCCCATGCTGAAACGCCTGTGCTATTGTTATCCTTGGCTTGGTTTACATGCAGTTTAGCAATTCCAAATTCTCTCTCCATTGTCATGAGAATTTGACATAGCACACATATACCACGCTACAGGAAATGTGCACCCAAAACAGGGTACGGCTAAAGAGAGGGTGAATCACCTTCTCACACTAAAGACACCTACATTTAGTTGTGTTTTTTTTTTTTCTTTTGCATGGCAACAAGTTTGAAAGCTGTACCACATGTTGACGAGACTTCAGCAGTGAAGATCTCGTTTGTGACGTAACCTTGCGCAACTTTCGACTATAACTAAAGGCCGTACCAAGTAATTCTGCTGAACGTAGCCCTGGCAAGCTTCTGTGACCAAAAAGAAAAACCTTTTTATTCAGTATTTTTTATTTTTTTAATGAGACACCATTTATTCAATATTTTAAATGATTGCCTTTCGCAGGTGACTCCTAAAACAGTGTTTGTAACCCAACATAAATGTATTAACTCAGCATAGCGGAGGATTCATGCAAGAGGTCTGGTATATTGCTGCGGGCTACCAACCTCTAGAGAGGCCGTGTATAGAGTTGAAAAAACATTTCATACACCTAAATCACAGGGCAAGATTTGTTTCACAAGAATGAAAACAAAACCTGTTGGTTCCATGAATTTCTTCAAATAGACAAATACAGCGCTTCATATCAGCTTGCTGCAAGTCTTACAGAACGAAGTTTTAGGAAATTGCAAAAAATGCCCAGGGTGGCATAAGCACTGAGGAGTTCATAGAACTCATTTAATACTGGTTACTGGTAAACCAAAAACATAACAACATTATGCTGGCAAGAGCCTTGCATGGGCCCTGCAGAATTCACAGTCAGCTAATTATTATTATTATAACATTATGTAGTGGGGAATCTGGGCGAGTACAGTAGCCTATTGTAGATTTATTAAACCAAGCCATTGTAAACTGCTCAGCAGCTAACTGTTTAATGTCCTAAATATACATATAAAAACAGGCACTATTACACTCGTGCCTGTCCATATGGCAAGGTCAGCCCTTTTACTGCACAATCAACACAGTCACCTCTAGAGGAGCTGTTATCTTCTCCAACAAGGGGAGACATTAGGCACAGCCCAAAGCTGGGGCACGAACCCTGGCTAAGCTTAAGACATTTATCTGACAGCATCAGCTGACACTCCACACACACATTCGCTCGCCTTGACCCTGCAGCATTTCACGATTAATCAAACATGTATCTCAGATCCAAAGAGCGAGGCACAACAAGAACAAGAAAAAAAAGGGATGTTCTCTCGATCTGGCTTTATCGACTGAGAGGTGTGTGCTGAACTTGGGAACGGCAAATAGAATAACCTGATCAATATGTTCTCACTTGTCAGATGAGAGGGTTTGGAAGAGAGCTAACTTTAACCCTGCAGCGGCTAACATTGATCATGTAATGTTTTAATGCTGCCCTTGTTCGTCTGTCTCGACACATTTGAAATGCAAGTCATAGCAGGAGGGGTGGGGGAGAAAAATCATAATCTTTTAATGCCTTCTCCGGCATGCTGCATTTCTGTAATATAAAGGAGTGGGGTTTAACAAATGTATTGGAGCCATTATTCCGGGGTAAAATGTCAGCACAAGCAATTGAGACCCGTCTAGTACAGAGCTGCAAGTGTAAAGCGAGCTTAATAAAACATTAGAGAAAAAGGAGCTTTAAAAGTTAATCAAGGCAGATCACATACTGCTGTGGAAAAGAGTGAAGAAAAAAACCTGTCATCATTTAAATGAGTCACTCGGTTATAGCATATCTCCCAGCACTCTGTTTACAATTTATAATTTATACCTCCGAGTTCAAACACAGCTTTATCTACTCCCAGCTGCTAAGTGATATGATTACACTTTTACAGCAGCAATGACTATCGCTTTTACTTATGCATACCTCTCAAACGGCTTGAATACTGCATACCCCCCAGGAATAAGCAAAGGGGTTGGGCAAAGATGCCATATGTAGCACACACTATTGCGCTTATATACTGCCTCAGACAAATTAATTTGTTATGCAAATCGCACCCCTAGCATGCATTTTGTAATATATATCTCCCTGTTGAAAGTGAATTTCGGTCAAGATGACCCAGATCTGACAAATTAAAGCACTTGAAAGACCCTGCAGATTCATCTAACCTGCAATTCTGAGTCGGATTGAGCAATTACGATGTGGCAGGGCAGAAGCCCTGCTGTTGTAAATAATGTGAGTGTAGGAATGTAAGGTTGGCAGGTATGGGGCTAAATCTGTCCCCGCCAGTGATCACAGGTGTGGCCATTCCCCAGTTAGGTAATTGAGTACTAACTGGGGAGTGGCCACATGTATAAAAGGGAAGGAGAAAGGTCTGGTGGAGGGAGTTTGGTGGGTCGACCTGTGTTTGTGTACTGTGTGCTTTTGGAGTCTGGAGTGAAGGCAAATGCCCAGCCTACAGGCACTGATTGTATTCCTAACCTTTTCTTTTGGCCCTGGTGTCCTGTTTATTTGTTGTTTTGCTTAATAAATGTGCTCTCTAGTGCTTAAACTGCAGCTTCCTTGTCTTTGATTGCCAGTAGTACCTTGGGCCGTGACACTATCCTGTCACACACGGGTTTCAGTGCTTCTGATCATGATTTTATTATAAAACACAGCTTTGTTGTTATTGCTATAATTACTTGGTTCTGATGACTGTAAATCCTGGTTTCAAGATCTTGTCTCGTCTACTGGCTTCCAACAGGCCTGTGGGCAAGTCAAGCTAAGCTAGGTAGCGGCGTTGAAAACGAGCCATGCCCTCTCAGCTGCGCTCTTCTGGGTAATTACAGACAGCAGTCCATCAGCCGCAGTTGGATTAATAACCCTGAAACTCTCCATCATACCCTAACCTTGCCCATAATCACAGAGGTGCTCTGAGAATCGGAGAATCTGGGAATCGTCTGGCCTTGTCTGTAGAATTTCCATTCAATGCCCTCCAGCCAGGTTCAGTCTGCCCAGAAACTGTCTGCAGTTGCAAAATATCCAGTCTATGTTTTCTAGGGAATCAAGCTTTTCTTCTTTCTTTTTGCATGTTGTAAATGGCTGGCTGCAAATGTAAAAATTCCCTTGTGAAAAAAACATTAAAAAACACAAAAAAACAGCCTGTGATATTGGAGCACTCTGCCAATCAACGGGAACAATGGAAGTACAAACAATGAACCTATTCTGTTAAGAAATGACCAGGCTATTGTGATAAATTAGGTTTTTTTGCAAAAAAATAAGTAACCCAAAATCTCAAAGATAATGCACAAAATACAGGTAGACTATTTATACAATTTACAAATATAAAGCCAGTATTCTTATGATTCTTGTTTTATGATTAGAAACTGAAGTTTACATTTTATGAAAAAAAAGACCTTCAAGATAGAGGCCATCCCAAAAATCAGTGTCTCTAGCAGTACTGTATGTGTCCTCAGGAGTAAGACCATCCTCTATCAACGCCACATTTCAGTGGTTCCTTTCAGTGGTATTGTATGTGTATATGTAGCTATATCTATATCTATCTATCTATCTTTTAAAAATAGTTTTGTGAAACTTTTGTGAAAAAAAAAACTACTGTGCATTAACAAGTCCAACAAAAATAAACAAAATAAAGCAGCTAAACGTGGGGGAAAAAAACAGCAATACCACTGAAAAATAGCGACTAACTAGGGATGTCCAAAAGTGCACGTTGTTCAACAGCAGCAGTGTGTGAGTAGTGGTTAGGGCTCTGGACTCTTGACCGGAGGGTCGTGGGTTCAATCCCCGATGGGGACACTGCTGCTGTACCCTTGAGCAAGGTACTTTACCTAGATTGCTTCAGTAAAAACCCAACTGTATAAATGGGTAATTGTATGTAAAAATAATGTGATATCTTGTAACAATTGTAAGTCGCCCTGGATAAGGGCGTCAGCTAAGAAATAAATAATAACAACATGATAAGAAAATGGGGCTTTTGTGTTTATTCAAATTTCTATACATACTGTCCATTTCTGTTTCATTCTGCTTCCCTGGCGGGCCTTCTGATAGTACAGTAACCCGTTTACTTCAGTGAATCCAGTTTGAATACACAACTAATAGTAATATGGAACATATTTTAAAATCTAAAGAAAGTCTGATTTCTGCTGTAACGCTAAAACCGACATAAGAATCTATTTTACCAACATTTACAATGCTAATGCTCTTGAGCAGGTTTGCTTTGGGAGATCTGAATACTGAAGCTCAGTTTCATTTTGCAGGAATGCATCAGGTGAGGGACAACAGTAATATTTCGTGAGGCTAGGCACTGACACACAATTTCTGATTTTCCACATGTAGCTGTCTCTCCTCACAGCTACTTATCCTCCCAGGGCTCATAGCAAGTGCTTTCTGTTGCTAGTTAGCCACAATAGTTACCAGGTGTGGCACCGCAGTAGCCCGGGGCATGGGGAGGTACAAGCTAACAGGCTATTGGGAATGTCAGCTCTTGCTCATTATCATGATATTGTACAGCAATTACTGTGGGGTTCTTTTACAAGGCTATTATAATTAAATTGTGTGGAAAGTGTACTTTAAATGATGGCTTGCATTCATATTGGTTTTCAAGTCATAAGCTACTTCATATAGGGTTCAGAAAATAATTTGAATGTGGGCCTAAAGGGATCAGGGAGCTGAAGTGATCCTCTTTGCGATTCTTGTTGATTTATAGCTCTACTTTAGTGTTAAAATAATAACTGGGTCAGAAAGTATAATCGCAACGACAAATTGCTACCATATGAGAGGTAGATATTACATAAGCAGGCACATGTTTGTTTTGAACAACGCTGTCTAATACTCACATACTCAAGGATGATTTTTCTAGCTTTTTACTCAGTGACTAGGGAATCTAAAATTGCAAGCAAGCAAACTAAAAACAGTTTAGTGTGGCATACCAACGTAAAAAGCATCGACAAAGTGTTGAAAGACTATGCAAGAAGGTCAAGATGTCATAATATAAAATACATACATACATAAATAAGGGTCACTTCATGCTATAGTTTAGACTGCATTAGCAGTGAGAATCGTGTGAGAAGTGAACTCACGAGATGAACAACAGAATGCTTTTTGGAGTCCTAAGTGCTAGACAACTCATTCAGCAACATGTACAGTAATAGCACTGCTTTCTTGGAAAGCAGGATGGCACATTTCATATCTGAGTAGTGTGAAAGATATTTTGCTTCAGTGAGTCCTATACAACTCATAAGAAATCAGAGCTTTGAGAAAACATGTGTTTTGAACTCTGCATTACCAGTATCTGGACCTCTCTATAGTGCACTAAATGTATTAAGATTAGTGTTTAAAACTAAACCACGACTGAATCCTGATCCACCAAGGTGGGTTCAGGCAGCGGCACAGCACTCAAACCATCATTATCATCACAGCTGACCCGTGAAAGAGCACATCTTATAACACTACCAGTCATTTCTATCACTTTGGTTTTTTTAAATAGAAGAACTGCAGGTGTACCTGAGAGCTTAAAGCATTTAATGAACTATGCCCACAATCTGAGCACTCGATGCTGTGTAATTATAGCTTTATACTTCAAATAGAGAATGAGTAGTCAGTAATTACTCCATTACTACTGGTTGCTATTGCCCAATTAGTATATTTACAACTCAACTTTTAATTTTTTTTAAACCTACTGGTATTTATCATATATTTTATGTTGTCTAGGCAGATGCATGGGAGGTGTGATCATCTCCAATTACTGCAACACTATGCCCCAGTAGATTTAAGAAATTCCCAATGTGACATTTCTTACATCCACAAGGGGAAGGATTTTGCAGGGGGACAGGTTAATGGTTACACTCTCACTTAGATGTCAGACATGATCATGCGAGCTCCATTATACTTCAAAGTTAGGCATGATTCTGAGAGCTCTATTGAGGCCAGATGGGTTTCTCAAACTGTTTCATTTTTAAAGGGATGTGATGACTGAAACAGAAAACTTAGTGAATCTAAAGAATATTAAAAATATATTAGTATTTCCTCCACAAGTTGCTCTTTAACTTCCTTCACACATAGGTATGGAAGTAACCCTCTATATTCTGTCTGGGGATTCTCTATAAAGACATCAGATTTACCCCTGTAGCTCTACACTGAATATATAAAGAGCTAGCACAGAGAGTTTGATATTGATGTGTTGGAATTGTCTTCTAACGTTCCTGAGGTGTTCTTAGTCCTTGTTGTTGGTTCTTGCAGCTGTTGTTTTTTTTTTATATATATATATATATTTTTTTTCTTTGACATTGTTCTGCACTTTCTTTTTAGGTTTTATCCGCAAGTGTATATGGAATGAGGAAGCAACTCGCTAGATACAAAAGACTGCGAGCTCCTCTCTCAGCCAAGTGACAAGCAAACAGGCAGGCAGAATGAGGAGGCAATATCCCATCACCAAGTGAGTCCCTTCTTCCTTCTACAAAGAAGACAACACTGTAAGAAGGAAGCATGAAGCGAAAGAAAAGGAAAACCCAACTGCCAAAATTACTCAAAATATCTTACAAAAAAAACAGTGGCCAAGGTTGTCCTCTCGAATGGACGCGGGAGAGTAAATATTGTAAACTTAACAGTTATTATCTTTTAGAATACAATGTGACCTTTACATGTTCACAGCTAGTAATACAAATCCTGTTCTTTAAGTGTAATAGCAATTGTTGAGTTTCGACCCTTTGACTGCAACTTCTCCCTCGGCAGAAATAACTCCAGGAAAGCTGTGGCTTTGAACTTGCGAGTTGTGATTGCTCTGTGTGGCAGGGTTGGGTCTGTTTTGACATCCGTGGTGAAAATGAGCAGAAAATGTAACTGTTCCATATCAAGGAGTATTTTTACTACTGCTAATGTGACTTAAATACCTTGTTCCACAGATGAGTAGCCTGGCACCTGCTGCATGAGAACTAGCCAATTACGGCTCAGTGTCTCTCATTTTCTGATTCAATTAGCATGCTTCAGAGCTTTCCAGTTTAATTGCAAACTACTTCACAGTTAGCTCTCTGATTAATCATTGCCCATCTGCAAGCCATCGGAAAACTTGGTGGAACAAATTTGTGTATTTTAGAATGCTGGGAGCTTAGCAAATCAAACCTGTTTAGCTATATAAAGCCCTAATTCTGTTTGCCCTTTTCAGCTGCACTTGTAAGGAGCCCTGTGTGATTAAAAAGGAAATCTTACAATAATATGCTACATTATGCATATAATCACTGCAAACACTGCAGAGGAAAGGGGTGGGGGGGGGGGGGGGGGGTGGAGACAGGACGGGACACTTAATTGTTTCAGTTAATGAAGTAATTTGTATTTTTTTTTTTAATTATTTTTTTTGGAGGGGAGGGTCCAAAGTAATGTATTTGGAATCAATTTATCTCCATTATAATATCATATTAAGTAGTGTGGAAACAATCGTGTCACAATGACATCATAACAGCTGTAGCCTTTCTTTTAATGATGGAGTTTCAGGGGATATAAAAGTTAATTTAATGATTACCGGATTAACATACACAGATAATTGGAATAGCCTCTGGCTGTTAATATTTTAATGTCAGTAGAGGCTGGTAGGTAGCAGACTCTAGGATAGGAATGGCATGATCTGGACATACTCCTTCAAACTACTGTTCACTGCAGTGTAGTCCGTGTGCCACATGCACTCATTTCTCACCTGGCTCCAAAAATGTATTTGTTTTTTGTTTAGAACACTTAAGGAAACCTTGTTTCATTTTTTAGTTTTAAATCTAACATTTTAATCGATTACTTTGTGATAAAGACATTCTTGACTATTTATCAAGAAAAAAAAAACCTTACAAATCACGCATGAGACAAACACAATTCCAATACATCTTATCCTGCGTACAGATGTCACCCCCGAGTACAGAACAAACACAATTCCAAAGTTAAAAAAGAACGTCATTTTTTCGTGTTTAATAGTAGCTCCTTACTACCAGCTTATTCTTTTGTAATTTACAATAAGATAATAGGTTGGGATGTTTCTAGTTATGTTTATAGGTTTTCAAAACCTCCTGTTCTTATAAACTAAACACAAATCACTGTACTCTACTCACTTGGGACCTTCTGATGAACGCTGTTGAAAAGCTGCTTCTTTTCTAAGTTATAATAAGTGATGTGCAGGGTGTCTCTCATTGTACTGAATGTACAAAACAATGTCTCTCATAATAAGAAACCCCCTACACACAATATATTCTACAACACCCAAGATCACCCAAGTCAATCTGAAAGCTGACATGTCTGCGGTTATGAGAGTGCATGGGACCCGTATATAACCAGTCTATTAACTACATCAAACCCAAAAGCTCTTGTGAGAAAACCCAACCAAGACACAGGATTCAAATATGCACCCCACCTCTCAAAGGTTAATTACCCCCCATCCTAGTTCAGAGCATGAGGCCTCGTTGGAAGCGAGCATGCATGCTTAATGATCCAGGAAGAAGTAAACTAACACTAGAACCTATTAAAAACATATCAGCGGGGGTTGAAAGTAAAAGCTGCAGTTGTACTTCAAGCTCTGAACTACTGTGTTGAGTATCGTTTGGAAATAGCACAGGAGCTATGGGGCACACCCCACCTGGTTACAATTTTAATTATTTATCGTTCGGTTACTAGCGTTACTAAGAGTATTCATTTACGTTTAATGATTTGCACATGAATGCAAAACAAATATCAAGCCATGTTACCTCAAATAATGGTACAGCAAACTTTCTATGAATAGGAACACAATGACATCATCCTTAAACATACTTCAATCACTGCTGCATGCTCTTGATCGTACATAATAAGACGCTCTATGGGATGAATACAATACTAAACACGCTATAAAGCTGGTTGCTGATTTTAGCCATGAGAACACAGCACTGTGGAGTTCAGTTTATTTATCGGCTTATACTAACTTTTTTTTCACAATTAAAATCTATTTTAATTGCTGTTTTCAACATATTAGATTGTTTTTAATTGAATGGTGTAATTGTTGGCAGTTTATGTGACATGCCTTGGGATCCTTACACAAATGTATTTTATTGTGGTTTTCTTTGCCTTGTATTGTACAGTGCTGCGAGATACTTTTTGTATGAAAGGCGCTATATAAATACAATTTGATTTGATTTGAATTACTCTGCTCTGTCTACAGGACCTTCAACTCCTGGGCTAGAAGCTGAAAAGCACACTGAAGGCTAGCATGCTGACAGGCAAACAGCTTGTGGGGTGAACCTGCTCCTTCTCGTCTCCCCGGTCTGCTTGCACAAGCTGCCGTGGAGTGCAGAGAGTATCTCAGGAGGGAGTGTAAATAAAAAGAAGCAGGCTTGAAGTCAAGAGTTTCTGGTTATAGAATATAAGGAATACATGAAGAGCAGGCTCTGGCTGGAGACAGCTTAATATGAAAATCACACAGCCTTTACTGAGCGGATCAAGGGGCTCTCGAGTGATGACATCATCACCGCGTGGCCCAGGCAACAAGGAAGGCGGACAGCTCCAGTTTGAACATATAGAAATGTAGCATGTATTTAATACAAAAAACATAAAGGCATACATTGAATATGGAATAGTTAGACAACACAAACACACACACGTACGTATGTACATACATACATATAGTACAGACACAAATGATGGAAAAGACAAATGATTTACAGAACGACTAGGGGTGGCAATTTTATTGCCTATTTTTCCCTCACTCAGACCCCCTTACTTACTAAATATCTTGGTATACCTGAATAGATGTCGGTACTGTACATAGAGTTATACTAATTAAATGAGATGCTAAGTTTCTTGAGAGGTATTCATACTGTGTATTTCCTCCATAAAATGCCTATCAAGATATTAACAGAAACACCATCAAACAAAATACAGATCTTCAGACAATAACCCAGTTCAATTCTAGCACGGAACTCAACTCGCAGGAACTGGCTGCCCTTGTTGAGAAACTTGGTGTGGGTATTAACACATTACTTAGCAGTCAGTTACCATACTGTTCTAGTTCAAATTCACTTACAGTAGTAGTTAGTACAAATAACTGCTATAATAGCTACTCTTTAATGCATTCACTGCACTTATCTTTAAATATAAGTCGAATCAGTATATACTGTAAAAAAAAAAAAAAAAAACTTCCTGGAATGTTATACACCACATTTCACAGCATGTCTTTTTAAATTATTAATGTACACATGAAACAATGGGTGAAAATAATGTATATTGTGTTCAAAACCAATAATGATGTATAAGCCAGTGGTTGTAAAATAATGCAATTCCAATATGTCAAATCTCTGATTTGGCCACAATTTGCATTGTTATAATAGGTTATTGACTGACTCAAGGTTGAGGGAGGCCAAGGCAGCAGCCTGTAATGACTGCTTGGTGCAAGTTTATTTCAAGTACCCAAGGTTCACTCACCCCCAGCAATTTCATCAATAACCAATCTGTATACCTTCTATCTCCTTTGAAACTCCAAACCAATAATGTCCGACTTTTTTTTAATTATTTCAGTATCATACAAACATTTCCCATGGAAATCAATATAGGTGCGATCCATTAGCCCAAAAATCTGCAGCACAAACATATTAAAAATATTGATTCACTAAGCTACTGGAGTTCTGATTGACTTTAATGTTTGTAAGCAGCAATAGTGGAATTCTAATGACTGAAACAAACTTTTTAATTAAAATTATGGATTTGAAGCAAAAATACTTCTATTTCTGATTTTAAAGTAGCCTAACGCTGTTTAGGTTTATTATAGAATAACCTTACAAAAGGAGACAGACAAAACTCAATTCTCCTCACTGATGAAATCCTAGCAGATACCAGACTATTGTTTAATAATGATCTGAACAGACATATTACAACCCTTCCCTAATGTTTGAAGCAAATAAGATCTTTACCTAGGGGGATGCTGGGAATATTCCATGCTGAATCTATGTGTTCATGATCAATCCTGGGGTTATGATTTTATCATTGTTTTTATGGTAGTTAATGCTTTTTCCAGTAGTTGAAGCTGTGGGAACAGACTACAGAAACGCCTTAAACAAGACAATAGGTTTCTTGATGCTGCTTAATTACACTGAAATCCAGAAGTTATGTAACAAAAAAAAAAATATATATATATATTAAAATAAATAAATAATTGAATCTGAAAATGTATTTGTAAAGATACAGAAGTTTTTATACTACCAAAGGTCTCCAGCTGATTAAGTTTCCTAACAAGACGAGACTTTAGGCAATTCGATTATGGTACATTAAATATTGCATTCTTCAACTGATGTGTAGTGCGTTTATGACAATATCAGTCATTATAGAATTTCTTCAGTATGATAACATGATTACAATTCAGATTCAATGTAATTTCAGTTGAAACAATATGCAGCAAAACAGCTTCAGGACTGTGTGTCAATCAGGTTTAGCATTCGTTTATAAGAACAGCACGCTTAAGGCACGTACATTGTGCTCCAGTGTGGCACAAATCCACAAAACAAAATCTTTAATTTTAGGACTTTCATAAAATCCCCTCTTTTGTCTCCTGTGTGTATTTGTACAAAACTCGCTGTACCAATGTTTTACTGGTGTGTTGCATTCAGTAGAAACGTGTAAAACACTGTGCAAATACACTTTGTTTTCCAAACCCCTTTTTAGCAGTATGCCACTTATTAAAATATGCCCACGCACACTCCCTGAAAGACAATGGAGAGCACTGTGCTTACTTACAGAAACCCTTGAGAGAATGCTTGTAGGTTTGAATGGTTGTTTGTGCCCTGATCAGTCAAAGGCTCAGAAAGCATATGCAATGCTGCAGAGTCAGCCGGGATCATTTGAAAAGGATTTGCAGAAAAGTGTGAACCAAGTATTAGAAGATGGCAATATTCCACACTTTTACCCTGAGGTTTGTTGCAGTCTTACAGTCCCGGTCGATATATAGAGAATATTGCATGCACAGCGTTCTGTACGATACAAGCTAATATGAACCACATGAGAGGTTAATCATTCATGTTAAACTATATGTTTTAACAAGGCCAGAGCAGCTGCCCATGAGTAGGTATCAGCTTGTATCTTACATAAACCTATACAGTATTCTATAACATTTTGTGAAGTGAGAACAATTAAGCAGTGTATCTTAATGTGATATACGACAGAAGCCATCTGATACAAACTACCTGATACAAATACGTTTTAGATGGCTGTATCACATCAATAGCAGGGTTTACACTATTTTATATTCTAGTTGAATCTCTGCTAACTGCTTTTTACTCTAGCTTGGGAAGTTCACATAAAGGTTGATAACTTCATTTTAAAACCACAAATACTCCAGTTAAGAGTTTCCTCTCCACGTGTTTATTTCAGTGTTGGTTTACCTTTGCTGAACCTTGTGGAGTAATGTTATTAATCACCTGGTAGGCAGTGTTATTGTTAGCTCTCAAAAGGTTAAGAAGCAGATTATGGCTAAAATTAGCTTTGCTCAGGGCTTTGGCAACTCTGCATAATCATATTAGACAAGCAGGCCATTATTTCACTTACCACAAATCAGAATCCTCTTCCCCTGGTTACCTGTTTTCTGAGCAATTAGCATCTACCATAGCATGCTGACATCATTACTTATATGGCTATACTGCAAGGAGCACTGACACCATGCAAGGGCTCAGCACTGCTTTTAAGCTTGACGAAACAATGCAATTGTTTTTCCACCATGTTTTTCGAAGGCAATGTGCATTTTACACACACTGTTAAATGAATGAGACCTAGAAAACCGGGGTGCACCAAACTCCCTAGTATACTTTTCAGAAGCAGTGTGTCCAGATAGCTAAAATATAGGCTAGAAGAATGTAGTGAACTATCACAGATAAATTATATACAGAGCATCAAAAGAAACTTATCACTATTATAACACATTTATTTAAAAAAGGTATATAAATGACAGACATTGACGAAATGTTTTTGGTTTCTTTTAATCCCTCGATCATTCATCCTTGACCATGACACGCTTGAGTGACTCAAGCGACTATGACTGGAACACATGCACTTAATCACATAATTAGTGAGACAGTTGATTGGACACTGGATATGATTTCAACTGTTGAATTGCAAGCTTGAATAAAAGCAATAAAGAAAATCACAGAAAAAAAACAATATGCCACGTCTGTCAAGAGAGCAGCGCCTTCGTGCAATCGGCATGTTGTAGGCTGGACTAGGGCAGGGTACTGTGGCTCGCCGTCTTGGGTGCTCACAGCCAGCAATTTCAAACCTGGCGAGATGGTATAACCAGACACACTCTGTCAATGACAGGCCACAAACTGGAAGACCAAGAGTCACAACACCTGCCCAAGATCGACAGATCATTTTGCAGCATCTTCGTGAGGTCAATTGTTAATCAGCACAATAAAAAGTCACTGCACCTGCTCTAAAACAGAGTTTGTCAGTTTTCGATCACATCTAGTGAGTTTTATCCAAACATAAGTGATAAGTTTCTTTTGATGCTCAAATATAAGTGATACGTATCTTTTGATGCTCAAATATAAGTGATAAGTTTATTTTGATACTCAGTATATTTTAGTGTAAAATTGATTGTAGGACACTGAAGTGTTAAACAAGACCAATTTGGAAACATACATACATACATACACACACACACACACAAAGAGAAAATGTGTGTACCCTTACGGCCGCTAAAATGGCAAGTGCAGGTATGGCTCCAGCCTATGACAAAATTACTGTGCAATCAAGGAAACTGTGCTACATAAATGCATGTACAACAGGTACTTAAACAATCATATCAATCATTGCAGTCTTTTGTTCGCCACCGGCTTCGCTCATGTTATTTTTTTTCTAAACCATTTTCAAAAACTACAAGTAGATAATGTAAGAGTACGTCGTTATCAAGAGATTAGCTTCCAACGCTTTCAGGCCCTGCTTGTTTTCTGCTTTATTGGCAACATTTCAGCTAAAGGACAAAATGATGTTTCGATTTGTGTCATTAAAGCTACCAGCATGCACTGCAAACTCAGTGTTATCAGTGTTCTCCAAAAGCAGCCAGGGCAGGAGGTCTTTTATGATAGCTTTGGGAAAATGAAAAGTGTTTTTTTTTAAGCAAACAACATGCCCACATCAATCAAGCGTGAAGAGTATTCCTGCTGTTATTCTAATCACTACATGACAAATTACATCAAAGAACACACTAATAGCATTAATAGGGGGGCAGCAATTTAGGCATTTATGTGCCACGCTGATTACTGATCTGCTGTTTATGACCTTGTTGAACCAATTACTGTACATATGAACTTTGATTTAAATGCAAGGAAAATGCCTTCACATGTGGAAGCAGGCAAAAGTTACTCCCAGACTTAGAAAAAAACTGAATCAACAGGTCATCAACAATTACCGACCCATGAAAACATCTGCTCATGGACAACTGACCAGCTTATATTTGACATTACAATTCAATTTCACAGCGAAAATAAGATTTTAGAACAAGTGTTCATGTATTACAGAACTTTTCAAATAGAGTTGCAGTATCCTTGGTTAAAATCTCTCGAGGCAGCATTCTTTGATTTAACAATCTGGTTTGATCTTGTTACCAAAAGACAACTTACACTGGAATGCCTGTACGGCAAGGAGACGCAGAGACCAGAAACTCTACAGTTAAGTGCTCATGCGTATTTATTTACACAATGCACAAAAAGAACAAACACACAAAAACCACCACACCGTTCCTTCACCATCACAATCCTCTAAACTAAACCCCATGATCACCCTATTTATAAACCTTATTCAATTGGAGGCTCCAGCCACATCCCCAAGTTTTCGCAGGGATTAATTTAACCCCCGCCTCCCACCCCCGCCACACACACCTGTGCACCGGCAGGGCTTTTACATTGTCACAAGCCATTTACAGTCAAGTCTGCCATTGGCTATAAAAGGCACACGGGTGTAAATTATATACCGTACAAGTCTCCATGCTGGCTTCAAACCGGACATAAAGGTCTACAAGGAATACTGCCTGGCAGACTACTTGTTGAAAACAATAGGAATTGAAAAATTCCTTAAAAATTATACTGAATTATAGATAGTGGGGCTGGATTAAGACTTTGCTTATTCATATTAATATAGTGCATTACTGTGTTTTACATGTATATGCTACTTTGCATCTCTGTGAATCACTTGGAAACAGGTAAACAGGTGTTTTGTATATTTCAAGCAGCTCTCCTGGTGACTGATCTAATTTCTTATTATAGTTTACTATTAAAAAATCACTAAGACCAGCATCATTTAAGCAACACTTTCTTATGCAGCAGACTACAGTTGAATGATTAACGTTTACCGTTTGTTTACTGATTTGAATGTGCATGTTTGCTCTGTTATCAATAACGGTACGCGTCCTGAAGAGCACTTTTTGTTTTTCATTTCATTTCATAGTAAAATCTATTTGGTCAGACAGCACATGTTTCACATTTCTTCCTTACATGGACTCTGGCTGATTGTGACAGGATGGCTGAGTGGGTGACATCACAGACCAGGAAGTTGACACACACAAGTACTGCGGGTGAGTCGCCAATGCACTCTTACTTTTATTATAAATAAAATGTCTACACAAAACAAAACACTTTACCAAAGAAAACAACACACTGGTTCAAACAAAAAACAAGTATCGTGCTGGTCGAAATCCAGCACGAGTAGCAATTGTATTTATTTTATATCTTACTTTTTACATTACTCCTCTGTTTAGCTGGATGGGAAATTTTAACCCCATCCATGCTGTAAAACAATAACAACAACCACTTGTTTCAAATGAACACGAAACAATACATCCCAATCATAATGGTACATTTCCCCACAAATGTACACGCAGGGCTCTGCCCTGCCACACTGATATATGTAATCATGTACTTTCTTCACAGCACAAGCACCACAAAATGCTAAACATTTAAACAAACTTCTTTGGAAATGATGCAGAATTATGTATTTGTATATGAAAATAAGTAATTTAATTTATAAGCACTGGAAAACCTTTGAAATATTAATGCATATTAGTTTATTTTCTTTTAATACTGTATTTCGTTTTATACATTTCATTTTTAGAAATACAAAAAGAGAACCTGAGAACAAATCTGAGAACACCGAGACTGGAACACTGAGGCTAGAAATTCTGATCCCTATTACTCGAGGAAAGAATTCCTCCCTTAGTATTCTGTTTAATGACAGATTAACCTGGTTTAACTTCATCTATTTTCTGAAAGTTCAAGCGATTGCTACAACAACTTATAAATCTGAAACATGAAGTACCGCCCAAAATATAAAACACAGCGGTTTACACAATTTATCACTTGAGCTGCTAAAATCCAGACTCTATTAAGAGTAACACCTGACTATTAAAGGTTACAGCTCATATAATGCATGCCAGGTGCTGGGTCCTTTCAAAGCATGTCTTTTGTTTTTAAGCACCATCAAAACAAAATATTTAAATGCATTACTTTATTATTTATTGATGGGTACCAATCAAAGCTAAACAACAGAAAATGAAAAAACATATTTGAAAAGCATGTTTTAAAAGATGAACTCTATGCTTTCCTGTTCTGTATATCAAATGCTTATGTTTTAAAAACATTTCAGTTTATATACTTTATACTAAAATGTTTATTTTGATATCCGTCTTTAGTATATACCAATTTTTTTTTTTTTGTTTACGATTGTAAGTCGTCCTGGATAAGGGCGTCTGCTAAGAAATAAATAATAATAATAATCAAGATAGGAAAACATATTGAGTGGTTTCAATACGTACGTTTAAAAAAAAAGAAAAAAAAACTGACTTTTTAATTTGTTTTTATTTTTTAAGAAGAAAGGACACTATCACAGGGTTATAGATATATTGAGACATTTGTGGTAGCATTAGTGGTATTGACCTTTTAGACTATTCCCTAACAATAATGATATCCACTATTTTGGCCCACATATTAACATGAGGAATTGTGTTACTCCACGGGGTATGCTTGATTAGTTGTTTGTGTGGCATGACCATTCTATTGAAGCAGGAAGAGAATCAAGAGACAGAACCAAATAAGTGATTGAGTTTATTTACAGTATTTAACACTATTGCACAATACATAGGAGCCAGGCTCCAGTTAATATAAACTCGAGAATGACTCACACAATTTACACTGATCTTCCAACAAGCACTTATTTCTTTCATTCTGTCTTTTTAGTTCTTTTTTATTATTATTTATTGATGACCTGTAAAAAAAACAGAGCTGCTTGTTTTAATCAATCAAGTGACAGATAAAGAGTTAGGGAAGAAGTCAAGTCGCTGTGTTTGAACCAACACTACTGAACAAATATACCAACAGTACTGAACACATTCACAAGTGGTTAGGTCACCTCTCCATAGCTGTATATCAAAAAGCATGAGGAAAAAAAATAAAAAAATCAATGTTCCAAGTTTAACACAAGGACAAGAAACACAATGTCCTCCTTTACTTTTCAATGGACTTGAAATGACTGTTGACAAACCACTCGACTGTATAATAAAGCCAACAGTGCCGATGTTACTGATATGCTGTATTTGAACGTATGTAGGGCAAAAAATACTGAACTTAAAAGTGAAAGTTGTTTTTTCAACGTGTAAATTCACCCCCCCCCACCCCCACATTTTGTATGTATTTATTCAACACTGATGTTACAGAGACATTGCTTTTGAACGTTTATTCATATGAAGTTGATTTAATAACTTTTAGAAGTAGAAGGATATATTTTAATACAATATGAATAAACAATGGGAGACAGAGCTTTCTGTAGTGCCGCCCCGCAACTGTGGAACATGCTGCCCAGATCTATTCGAGATTCTGAGTCTGTGGATATTTTTAAATCTCACTTAAAGACACACCTTTTTAAGATTGCTTTTGCTGATTTATTTTAACTTTTGATTTTTATTATTATTTGTTTATTTAGCAGACGCCTTTATCCAAGGCGACTTACAGAGACTAGGGTGTGTGAACTATGCATCAGCTGTAGAGTCACTTACAATTACGTCTCACCCGAAAGACGGAGCACAAGGAGGTTAAGTGACTTGCTCAGGGTCACACAATGAGTCAGTGGCTGAGGTGGGATTTGAACCGGGGACCTCCTGGTTACAAGCCCTTTTCTTTAACCACTGGACCACACAGCCTCCTAAAATTTGTTTTATTGAACTGATATTTTATCTGTATCTTTGTATATTTGTATTGTTGTTCTTGTACAGTGCTTTGGGTATGAGAAAAGCGCTCTATAAATAAAATGTATTATTATTATTATTATTATTATTATTATTATTATTATTAATGTTACTTTAGCAATATTCATTACCAAAACTTAGTTTGACCTCACAGTGGGTAACACACTAAAAACACTTAAAGAGCAGTCACAATGACTTTATTTACCCCACTTACAGCAAGGACTACATCACACAAACCCAATATGCAAACTGTAACAAGTCTTCTGCATTACTGTAAAAATCAAAAGTAGTAATCTTCACCAGCTCTGTCACACCAGAAGTGTCTACTGCTGGCTGGTCCACTACTTGCTAGATGTCATAATGAAGTGTTGCTACATGGACGAGCGAGGGAAGGTTCATGTTCACAATCCTCCCCCTACACCTACTCCTCAAATACAAAGCTTTTTTTTTTTTTTGCTTTGTTCAGGTTTATTCATTTGAAAATACATTTACATATCTTAAATGCCAAATACAAATACTGCTTTTAAATTGGATCTTGGAAGTAAAACCATTGCAGTAGTGTGAAAGAACATAAAACAGTTTTTTTGTTTGTTTGCTTTAAAACATGTTCCTCTGAGCAAGTATTAACGCTGCAATTGTGGCTCCGATTTATATTAAAAGAAGAAATCTGAAAGAAATCATTGGAATGAGGTAGGAGTGGTCATGGCCAATAGGTCAATGCAAAGCCGTGCCGTTGCTGCCTTCCATGAGCAGTGATCTGGAACTAAGTGTGGCAGAACGGCCAGAAACCTGGACTGAGGCCAAGTCCTGAATGCTGCTGGGTGTTGCCGAACCCCCTTTTATTTGTACATTTTCATTAGGCAACGCAAGTAAGTAACAGAGCAGCAAACCCTGGCTGCAAATGTTGGACTTGTAACCGATAATACACATTATTAACCAAGCAGTGATTAAAAACGATGGAAATGGGGGTCAGCATCCCCTTTGAAGGAACTATGAAAAGGCCATGTACGTTATTTTTGTGCAGGTATTGCAGAGCTGTCAAACGCTAGAGTTGCCATTGTGGTTGCCGTCTATATATAGAAGGCCTATGAGTTTGAAGAAAAATAAATAAATACATAAATTAAAAAATACAAAACAGCTTTAATACTGCTGTCTTAAAGTTTTGCACTTATTTATTTTTTCAACTATTTACGTAAAATCGCTAAACGTTGTGACAATCAGGCACACAGATGGATTACAGACAGACAACAAAGATAAAAGAGTATTCATTTTGTTCAAGTATGTATTAAAAATGAATCAGTTTAGGACAAACTTACCTTAACAGTTAATAGACTATTGATTCCTGTCAATAAAAATGTAAACCAATCCATATTTCATTATTGTGCATAAACTTATACATGGCATACAAATAACATCTGTAGTTTTCATTAATCTATTTCCAATAACAGTTGAATACATGGTATACTATTTTCTCAAAATTGTTTTATTAAAGCTCACTGCTTTCATTCTTCTTCTTCAAACTCAGCAACAGCTCCTATTTTTTTTATCTTTGTGTTCAAATAATACATTTTTGTTGAATACACACACATACACACACAAAACCTGAGAATGATCAAAAAGGATGAGATTAAACAGGCTAAAGAGAGAACAGCCCTTCTGTTACCACATTGTTTCCACGGGGAAGCTCTGCTGTGGGCACAGGTTAACCAGAGCTGTACCAACTTAATAGAATGTTGCGATGGGTCTAATTGCAAAATAGATGAAAAACCTTTGCCTCAGTGTATTACGATTTACTGTAATTGGGACGCAAAACACAGCTCCCCCACCAAATCTCCATTCAAATAAAGCCATCACGCAAAGATTGTACATTTCATTTAAAAGAGCTCAATCCTAGAGGGAAATCGCATTGAAATGCCCAGGGTGACCGCAAGCCAGGCTATACTCACAGTACCAATATAGATTTTCCTATTTTTTTTCTTCTTCTTTTTTGCATCATCAAATTTCATTTCAATAAAGTCCTTGCTGGCAGGGCTGGAATGTCAAAGGGGTTTAAGATATAATCTTTCATCTGTGCCACACAGCTGATCATCTGTGCACATTTGTACATTAACTCCATGGCGAGGCTGCCACTCACAATGTCCAACGCACATCTAAAACAGACAGTAATAATGAAGCTGGCATGTGACCAGGAGCAACACCTCCAGGCCAAAGGTTGCTGAAGACTTCAGCAAATCTCCCCAGACATGGCATCAGATTAAGCTAGGAGAGAGATTGCCCTCCAACCCTAACCCGATAAGACCCTTGAAGTCTTTTGCTGACCTAGCCTTGACTCTTTCATCTGAGATGTTAGCTATACTAATTACTGCCTGGTAGTAGTCTGGTGCCAGACGGTATTCATCTAGATGTTTCATAAATGGAGTACAACAGCTGGTGCCAACCTCATTTAGTGTCCAATGTATCAAACTACTAAGTCTTTCATTAACTTTTTTTTTTTTTTTTTTTTTTTTAAAGGCTTATATCAGAAATTAATGGTAATGCATAGCAATTGGCAGCTGACTTGTGTAAATCGAAAACTACTGTTTCAGCCAAATAAAAGATCATGTTTAACAATGGGGGGGGGGGGGGGGGGGGTTGAGAGGATTAATATGGCGCCAAGGGTTTGGGATTTACTAATTTAGTTATTATTTCCCCAAGGACAGCCCAAATGAGAAGCTACATGCAGTGGGGGTCCGGCTTCCACCCAATTCAAGTCGTGTGGGACAAAGCAGGTGATTTCATCCAGGGTTACAACTGAGTCAGTGGGAGCATTAAGTAACTGGGCGGCTCAGGGTGAGAATGTTTCTGTTCACTCGGATCACCGATGAAATCCGCTCTGCAGCTCTGAGCTGCTCAGGGGGAGCGGAACGGAGCATGCCGTTAAGTGGGTTCTTTCACTGAGCTGCTCTGAGCGACTCACTTACTTAATGTGCCCAAAGCCTCAGCTTGGATTAAACCCACTTCTCTTGTTTTTCAATGGCTAAAGTGATAACAGCATTATTATTATTATAATCAGTAGAAGCCGTTTACAGCTATAGATTCTATTGGAACTCACAGAGTTTACAGTCTTATTATGTAGAGCTGTAAGATTATAAGGTTTATTATGTATAGGTCATCTTCACTGACTTTACCACAGAGCACACAAACTGGCAGTTAAATACAAATGATGACCAGATTTCAAAATACTATTGATGAAGACAGAGAGGTGTTCGTTGAAAATCAGGAAAATGCTGTCACAAGTGCTGCTGAGTGATAGAAATGTACTAAAAGCGTACCTGAACGAAAATGGTGAAAACAGGAACATACAGCAACTCAACAGCATACTAGCGAAATGTATCCAGTCAGTGAGGCGTCAAAACGGAGAAGAATTTGATCCGCACACCCTCCGCGGTATACTGGGAAGCACAGACAGGTATTTAAAGCGACACAAATATGAAAGTTCAATTTACTACAGTAACCAAACAGACTTCACAAAAACAAAAGAAAGTTTAGAGGCAAAACAAAAGCATAAAAACCAAGGGAAGGGAAATGGTCTTGTGCTACCTTTTCAAGCTAATGTAAATGGCTGCAACCAAATATAACAAATAAACTACACCAGTGTACAATAAAAAAGCATGTTCATTGTATCTCGGGCTAAGGGTGACATGGATACTCGGCCTTTGGTCTCGCCATTTACCTTGCCACCAAAAGCCCTCAGTACTGTGTGGTCCAGTGGTTAAAGAAAAGGGCTTATAATCCGGAGGTCCCTGGTTCAAATCCCGGCTCAGCCACTGACTCATTGCGTGACCCTAAGCAAGTCATCGTCTTTCGGGTGAGATGATGATGATGCATAGCAGCTGATGCATAGTTCACACACCCTACTCTCTGTAAGTCACCTTGGATAAACAAGTAATAATAATAATGCACACTTTGGTATAATTTATTCCTAATATTATTATTATGTAAACATTAAAGATCAATTTGTAAAACCCCCGAACCACACATAGGTTCATTTAAGAGTATGATATTTGAATGAATGCAGAGGTGGCACCACCATGCATTTGCAGCTTGAAAGAAGTGCCAGCAAATTAACTTGGAATCCCACCTGTTGGATATGTTCAGCATTACTGCTGGCAAGAAAAATATTATGCTTCATATTAAATAAGGGCAACAGGTGTTGGCAATATTTAACAATTTTTTACAGTATTATTTGTAGCAGTTATAGTGTAATTAAATGATTATAAACTGCATTGCTCAAGCATACAATATATTATGAATTATATATATATATATATATATATATATATATATATATAATTGCTGTTCCAAGTAAACTGTACACTCATCGTAGGTAGGTGTAGGCGTATTCTTTGCTTTCTAGACACTAAACTAAATAAATATGTTTTTGTCACACTATTTATGATGTTGCTAGTGCTTCAGTGGTTTGACACAGAAGCCACACTAGCCTAAAGCAAACCTAACCAAAAGACATGAGCAGACAGAAGTGGGCATGGGAACTGAGCGATCCCCTCTTAGCCCGAACTGATGGGTGGCTGGGTTGGCGGCACACTGGCAAACTTGTCTTCTCATCTGTTTTGTATGGTGCCCGGAGACATGCGTAGACCAACTATTTGGTAAAAAGAGGTACTATACGCAGTACAGAATATCACACAAATAACCTAATACACTTTGAAATGCAAATAACAAATACATTAGAAAATGAAAAAGCCATTATAAATAAAGAGACCTGTTGTGTCGAAACGCGTAGTTTCTTTTTGTTTGTTCTACTACCTTTTTGCTTGTTTGCTCGGTTTAGTAAAAAACATGTTTTAACTCATAAAATGAAGAAAATATTGTTTTAAAAGACTACAGTAAGTCCTGATTTTGAGTGTGCGACCAATTGGTCTTCTGGACTTCAATCTATAAATCAAGGTTGGTGGATCGATTTGAGAAGTGAGCGTAAGCCCAAACAGACTTTCTTTTGTTTTAATATACAATTACCTTATATAGTCAGCACCTCATTGAGGTTAAGCATGGCAGTGCACAGATGTCTTTTTTCTAATATATATATACACACACATACATACACACACACCATAACAAAGTGCATTAAACTATAGCAGGACTGGGAAAAAATAAGCCTATTATATGTAGCATCATATCCAGTATTAAATACCCAAGGGCAGAAGGTTACCTGTCACTGCAGTATGGTCTAACTTCATAGATAAAGCTGTCTAAAAAGGACACACTCAATACTACAATCTTGAGTCTTACTGCCATTAATGATCAATTTACCAATTAGAAATCAAACATAATAGGCCAGTACAATCAACAGCCCCATTTTAAAAGCACCTTGATGTGCATGGTTTTATTTTAAATGCATCAAACTGTATTCTGTATTCATTCAACTTGGGTTATATTTCAGTAATGAAGAAGCAAACAAAAAAGATCCACATATTTATTTAGATTTGCCCTAGTTATCTTTCAGACAATAACATTTATAAATAACCACTCATTTCAATACAATGTACAGTTCCGTGAAAAAGTATTTGCCCCGTCTGATTTTCTGCATTTTTGCATATTTTTGACACTGAATGTTATCAGATCTTCAACTAAAACCTAATATTAGATAAAAGGGACCCTGAGTGAACAAATAATACAAAATGTGATACATATTTCATTTATTTATTAAAGAAAGTTATGCAACACCCAATGCCCCCGTGTGAAAAAGTAATCGCCCCCTTAGACTCATTAACTGGTTACACCACCTTTAGCAGCAATAACTGCAACCAAAAGCTTCCTGTAGTTATTGAATAGTCTCTCACAGCGTCATGGAGGAATTTTGGCCCACTCCTCCATGCAGAACTGCTTCAACTCAGTGACATTTGTGGGTTTTCGAGCATGAACTGCTAGTTTCAAGTCCTGCCACAACATCTCAATGGGGTTTAGGTCTGGACTTTGACAAGGCCATTCCAAAACTTTAAATTTCTTGTTCTTCAACCATTCTGATGTAGACTTGCTTGTGTGTTTGGGATCATTGTCTTGCTGCATTACCCAGCTGTGCTTCAGCTTCAGCTCACGGATGGATGGCCTGACATTCTCCTGTAGAATTCTCTGATACAGAGCAGAATTCATGGTTCCTTCAATGATGGCAAGGCGCCCAGGTCCTGATGCAGCAAAGCATCCCAAAACCATGACACTACCACCACCATGCTTGACCGTTGGTATTATTATTATTATTATTATTATTTATTTCTTAGCAGACGCCCTTATCCAGGGCGACTTACAATCGTAGGCAAAAACATTTCAAGCGTTACAATACAAGTAATACAATAAGAGCAAGAAATACAATAACTTTTGTTCAAGTAAAGTACAAGTTTGACAAACCACAATTCAATAATACAGCAGGTAATAGTGATAGTTACATCAGGATATGATTAAATAGTGATAGTTACATCAGGATGTGATTAAATACAAAGTACTACAGGTTAAAAACTTGGCAGATTACAGTATTCTGAAGTACAGGATTAAATGCAGTAAAATAGGGGCTGATAAGAGCAAAATAAAGCACATTTACATGAAGGGTGATAGTGTCCCAGGATACAAACAGAGGAGTTCTACAGGTGCTCTTTGAAGAGGTGAGTCTTAAGGAGGCGCCGGAATGTGGTCAGGGACTGGGCAGTCCTGATATGGTATGAGGTTCTTACTGTGGGATGCAGTGTTTGGTTTTCGCCAGACATAACGGGGCCCATGTCGGCCAAAAATTTCCACTTTTGACTCATCTGTCCATAGAACATTGTTCTAGAACTCTTGAGGATCATCCAGGTGCTTTTTGGCAAACTTGAGATGAGCATTCATGTTCTTCTTAGTGAGCAATGGTTTCCACCTTGCTACTCTGCCATGAATCCCATTTTTGCCCAGTGTCTTTCTGATGGTGGAGTCATGAACACTGACCTTAGCCGAGGAGAGAGAGGCCTGCAGATCCCTGGAGATCCCTGGATGTTGTTCTAGGGTTCTTTGTGACTTCCTAGATGATTTTACGCCTTGCTCTTGGAGAGATTTTGGCAGGATGGCCACTCCTGGGAAGATTCACTACTGTCCCAAACTTTCTCCATTTGGACAATATGACTCTGACTGTGGTTCGGTGGAGCCCCAGAGCCTTAGAAATGGCTTTGTAACCCATTCCAGACTGATAGGCACCAACAACTTCAGGAATTTCTTTTGTTTGTGTCATGATGTACCTCTAGAACCTGTGTGCTGACAACTTCACTCTGATGGAAGGGTCAAAGTTAGTCAGATTTATATTGGGCAGGGCTGGCCCAAATCAGGCCTGGTTGTTAATCAAAGTACACAAACAGCTGACCCTAATTATCCCTTTAATTGGGTTGAGTTAACTAGGGGGGGGCAATAACTTTTTCACACCTGAAGATTGCATGTTTGATTACCTTGCACACCAAACAAATGAAAGAAGCACCAAACTTTGGTGTCATTTTTTCTCTCAGACTCCCTCTATATACTACTACAACCCACAAAATAATCTGACCAAATACAATGTGAAAAATGTGCAAAAATACAGAAAATCAGACAGGGGGCAAATACTTTTTCATGGCACTGTAAACTAAACATAAAGCGCTAGATTTGCTAGACGTTTCTTAATAGTTTGGGTATTTTTTTTTTCTATTCTACTTAGAGAGGAAGAACCTTTGCATGAGGCCAACATCTTACTAAATCTACTCCAAAGAGCTCCAAACAGTTTATCTTTTCTACGGACAGCAACATTGTTTAAAAATACCACTTGGTTGGTCCTCCTATTTTCTTAAGCACTGCCTTGTACAGTCGTGCTTGTAGATTCCCAGTTCATGATTCCGTACCCACTGTCCTCTCCTGTAGTCTTCCAACAAGTATGCACAAGCAATTCTGTAGTTCAACCACGATTAGTTGATAAAACGTAAACACACATACACTTACAATGACTGGAAAAAAACAAAAAAAAGAACCGAAATAAAAGAGTTGCCATCTTGCTTGGTTGCCCTCCAGCAGGTACACTGAAATGCCTGTGCAGCTGCTGCAGTTCTGTACGGCTCTTTACTGGTAATAATATCATCTACAGGTCTTTAGTTGATTATCTGCTCAGCAGAAGACAATCTCTAACAGTTAAAAAGAACCATCTGGGAGGCTGCTCTAAATCTGCTTGTACCATCACAATTTAAGCCATTCAGGATATCAGATTGGAACAATAAGACCTAGCTGGGATTTAGAGTAATAGAATCATGGCAGGATCAACAAACTCTATCTTATTACAATGTGCACAGCAGTTCCAGACTAGCTTATAATTACTGCTTTCAGCTCCAAAACACAAACCCCACATATTACTGTTTTTACACTTTAGCTTAAGGAAATAAAACTTTAATTAGCATATTTGCTTAACACTTGAGCGTTGGTGTCGTAGGAAATTTCAGCTAAAATCCAAGCACGTTTAACAAATACGTTTTTATTCCTTGTCAGTGCGTGGGGGAGATGTGCTGGGGAGGGTTCATAATGAAACACTAGCATTTTCAGTCAACTTTGTTTACATAATTACATAAATAACTTTCTGCTTTTCAGGCAACAGGAAACAAATACACAATTTAATTTGAGGCTGATTACAACCCCAGAACTTGCAAGGGTTTTTTTTCTAATCATCTTTTATAATTTATGTACATTCCTAATATATTCTCAGGCTTTTTTTTTTACACAATCATATTAGAATACTTGATATGAAGTACTTAATTGTATTCTAATCTAGTTGCAAATAAAAATGATTTGTAGTTAGGCTTCACGTTTAGAAATGATTTATTTTAGATGAGGTGCTAAGGGGCTTTGACAATGGTTCGAGGAACTGATCTTCAGTTCTAGTTGCTTGTCACAGACATATGTACCATAGGCAGGATCACTTAAAGTTTATTTTTAGGTTGCAGTGCCACCAAGATCACTGGTGTGCATTGCCAGCTGTATAAAAAGGAAGCATGAGCCAGTGGCAGATCATTAGACAGCGCTAGCTCTTGCTTCTAAAAGATACTTTGGCTGATCTAGCCTGTGTTACATTTATCTACGGCACGCAACTAAAACAAAAGAGCAGCTCTTGAAAGCCCATAAGCACCGACTTATCAAAGGAGCCAAGAAAGTAATGGTATGGGATAAGCATGTCAAATTTACTGTACAAAGAAATACCGTGGTCAACTCTGAAAGGGCTTGACCGATCAATTTGAAAGGTTAGTTGACCAGCATTTTAAAAAAATATTTTATTTACTATAAAATCACCCTCCTTTATAAATATCTGTGGTTTACATTCCAGTGTATGTATTTCACTCTGATACTGTGCTATGAAGAATCCATCCACATTTACTTACGTGGTAATAACATTCCAAACATATAAAGATCACTTTATTTTGACAACTGTGTTTTTCTGCATCGTGGGGGGACTCTATGTGAAACACTTACTTGCTCTGATGGACTGATAAAACTATCAAGGGCTGATAATGGACCATTCATTCAAACTACTGGCTTGCTCTGCTGGAAGACTCCCCAATGCTGCCCTAATGTAGTCAAGACGGATATCCCGGTAATGCTCATTGCAAGAGAGCCTTCCTCAAAGAGGCTAACTCAAAATATGATGCTTTCTGTGTGTGCGTGTGTGTGTGTGTGTGTGTGTGTGTGTGTGTGTGTGTGTGTGCGCGTGATTATTTATGAATGTATTTATTTTTTTGACAATTAGGTTAGGTGAATTCAAATTACCAGCGCCAGACAAAAAAAATAAATCTGCTGCCAAACAGTGTCAGTATTTGCCCGTGCTACTTTACATTACTGACTCCTGCTAAATGGACTGCCCTTACAATTTAAAGCGACACAACATGTTTACAAGACCGCTTTATAAAATATCAATTCAGCCAGATACAGGAGGAAAATCCTGAAAAAAAGTGCAGGCATTTCTTACCCCCCCCCCCCCCCCCCCCCCCCCCCCACACACATATTCTGTATTGCTGTTTTGCGTTACTTATTTAAAATGGAGCACCAAAATGGACAGTTTTAAGAGCTTCCACAGGTGCATGACCAATACATTGACTAGAACAACAGTCATCCACAGACCTAACATTACACCGCTCGTGTTTTTTAATGACTCTCCCTGTATTTGTCAGACCTAATAAAAATATGCATTTTCTCTGACCTTTATGTCCTGCTAATTGAAGAAAATATATGTTGTTAAGGTAGTCAGACTGGAGTGATTTTTGTATCATTATTAAAATAAAAAATTGCCATATTTAGAGGGATATGCTTGCATATATAAAAACAGAAATTACATTTGCCTAAAGAATAGGATTTTAATTCATGCTATATACAGTTGTCATGGAATTCACCATAATGATGTTTGGCTTACAGGTAAGTTTGGGATGCTGGCTAAAGGCAATGAAAGAAAAGGCAAAAGCAGGTATAACACATACAGTACTTTTCTGGGGCAGGGTATTGCTGGCAAGATTTTTTTTTTTAATACCTAGAGTCTATTTCCCCTTAGTGGATAGTCACCCATAAAGGCCAGGATTACAATGAACCTGGGTACTGAGAGTCACTCTCACTCTCACTCTCACTCGAGTTAAGATGCTTCAGACAAAACCTGATGGGGGTGCATATCCCTGCAGCTGCCATTGTTAAATCTGATCTTTGAGGGGGGGACAGAAAACTTCACTCACAAGTGATGTGTAACCTGCAACCTTTCCAGCAAGAGCCAAATCCATCAGTCCATTTTGAAAAAAAAAAAAAAAAAACAGGCTAAGAGGCTACAAATATGTAATGTGCTCCAGTGATCAAAATAACAGAGCCCCGGCTCCAAACTTCTGTGGCACACAGGGGCCATCCATTTTATTAACCAAGTCAAAACCAGAGTCTTGCATCGGCCCTGACAATCCCCAGCAGGGCTTTGTCTCCTTTGTAAAAAAGGTCACCCACCCGAGGCAACCCGAGTGATGTCTTATTGCAACTGTACAGTTCAGCACTGCGGAAACGTCAAGAATTTCAAAAGGGGTTTCATAGGGGGCTTGGCTTAACAGACTGACACTTCTCAATCAATCACAGCCTGGGTAACGCCAAGCCAATTTACTGAATGCAGCCCCAGTGCATGATGCAGCTGCAGGTACACTCTGTGAGCAGTGATATGCGATGGATTCAACTAAAAACTTACTAAGATGTTAACAATCTGTTAGTATTACAAAGCTGAAATGCCAGACATAACTCCGTTGATCACTAAAGGCAGTGTCTGTTTAACTTAGTGTCCATTGTATTGAGATTTGTTACATTTCTGTTAATTCCATGCAGCACTGCAGGTATAGTATTTGCCCTCAATCAAACGTGCCCCCTTTCCTTTCGACATCATGTCAGACAAGATATCTTACGCATTGCAGTGAGCTCAGCAAGAATAGTAAGACATACTGTGCAAGCCAAGTGGGTCAAATCCTACCAGCCATGCTCTACAACAGATGGATCAAAATGCTTGGTCTCGTCTTGGTTAAACAAGAGTAGAAAATGTACCTTCTGAACCTGAAATAGTTTAAAATGAATAATAATAATAGTAATACAAATCTAGCATTCTTTTGAAAAGTCATTACAGCTAAATACTGAAAACAACAGTAACAGTGTAACATGCAAAATGCATCAAAGACTGCTTTAAAGTTTTTTGTTTTTTTTTTGGCTTTAATTGATTTTCATAATAACACACAGATCCTAACTGTGGTACTCATTCCATTTGTGGGCAGCATCTACACAGCTGCAAACACTGGGAGAGACTCTCCAGATCTCACACATGTATATTTAACAAACAGCACCACCATGTACAGGGTATACTGCCCTATTTAGATCCCCTGCAGTGTCCTAATGCAATGTTTACAGCACACTGACTGTACAGATAGAAAGCCTTCCTGTACAAAATGGAACATTGAAGAGACAGCTCTTTGAAGGGTGCAATGGCTGCAGATACTTGGGTATTAGGCATTGTAACACTGTTGGGTATAGAAGATTTTACTGGAAACAACAGACCCACAAGCAAGGGAGCTAGTCTGGCGCTCCATCAAAACACAATTTGCTGTTTTCATTGTATCATATATTAAATACAGCTTGGAGCACAATGATCTTAAGTAAAGGAAAACACATGAAGAAGCAGCATATCTGTAAGCTATAAGTAAAAAATAAGCTTGTGACCCAGGTGTTAGTTACTGTAACTTCATATTTTGTTATTTTTAAAGAGATTTGGTTTAACTCAATAATTTGCACTAACATATGGATCCAATTAGCCTATTTTTAGTTGATTTTTTTTTAATTTTAATGCATATTTTCCACAGTGGCCACTTTTTTATGTGATCATACTGTATTTTATGTTATGGATTTGAATTTCACTACAATTCTGATAAGGAAGACAGAACACAACGGTTTCTTTACAAATTGAGCAAAATCTGTTCTATTCAATTAACTATAATTATGCATGCATTATCAACCAGAAATGAATATTTAATTAAAGCTTAGATACACATTAACTTACCTTTGTTAATGATTAATTATTTTTACTTCCAGCATTTTTGTTTCTTTGTAACTCATAATCAAACACTACATTAATTAATCACTAAAGAACATATACAATTTGAGTCATTACTTTTGTTTCTCACACATCTGCACCATAAGCGTGTAATAGCTTTTTTTTTTTACAGTAAATATATTTATCATAAAATATCCCAACAGTGTAAATAAATCATCGTGTTTGCAGTTGAATGTGCTTCTGCTTCCAGTGTGTTGGGACAATGGGGGTTGAATGGGGGAATCTGAACAGGCAGCTTGGTTTCAGTTATTCTTAAAACAAAAACAAAGAACAACAAAATAATGATACCATTACAGCGTGTAATTCTTTTTATCGTTATTTATGCATTTATTTACCAGCATCTACTGAACCTGATCATGGATAAAATTCAAGTTACAAGGGCAGGGGAACTGAGGATTTGTTTAGGAAGTAGTCAGACCACAGTTGTAGTGATATGTATTGGGACATAATTTAGGATGATTATTATTATTATTATTTATTTCTTAGCAGACGCCCTTACCCAGGGCGACTTACAATTGTTACAAGATATCACATTATGTTTAACATACAATTACATTATTTATTTATTTATTTATTTATTTTTTACATACAATTACCCATTTATACAGTTGGGTTTTTACTGGAGCAATCTAGGTAAAGTACCTTGCTCAAGGTTACAGCAGCAGTGTCCCCACCAGGGATTGAACCCACAACCCTCCGGTCAAAAGTCCAGAGCCCTAACCACTACTCCACACTGCTGCCCCGATACTCCACACTTGGCTCTCTGTTACTGGTTAATAGATATGGTTTTGCACTTATGTATAAAGTGCCTTAGAGGTGATCCTATGCTTTTTGTTACAGTGCTTAAGACAGAGGTTGCCTAACTGGGGGCTGGGGACCCCGGGAGTCTGTGAGAGGGTTTCTCCGAGGGCCACAGTGCATACAGAAATATTCTCCAGCACACTGCATCAATTAATTTACATGACAACTGCTGTCAGGTGCTTAAGGTTACTTCAAATGTAACACATACAGTAAGACCTCAGCACTTTATTCATTTCCACTGCCTGTGCTAACATTTGGTATCATGGGATAACAAATGTTTCTATAGATTCACTGGGTGAGGGTCAGTCAAGATGCATGGTCTCACGGGGGACCACAAGCCTAGAAAGCTCTATATCATAAACAGCTGGGATATAAGTGCAACAGATACATAACCCAGATGCCTCAGCTAAATGTAGACCAACAATGAGTAGGTTTCAATGATAACAACAGAGTAACTGTTTCTGATCCCAGTATTATTTGAATGTCAAGGGATTTTATGTTTTAAGTGATGTGTAACTACAGCGATCTGCTCTTGGTGCTCTTTCCAGGACACTCTTGGGCATGCTGCTTCAGAAGGTGGCTCTGTGTCAAGAGATGTCTCTCCTGAGCTCCTACCCACACGCAACTATTCCTCACCCAGTTTTTGTTGGAGGTCACTGGCAGCTTCTGACAAGATCATAATTCAAGGTAGAATCACGAACGTCATTAGAGAAATACCAAACCTTCCGTTTCTTTAGTCAGCAATCTATGCATGTTTATTTATTATATAGACCTGTGGCAGGATGGCTTGCAGTGAGGTGTGGTGACGTCACGGACCAGGAAGTAACTGAACCAAAACAATGGATGGGCGGGTGAAGCTGAATGCTACGGCACTCAGCGTGTTTAATAAATAAATAAACAAAACAAAAGATTTAAACAATAACAAAACACTAAACAAAAAGGCACAAGGGCCAAACAAACCAGACAGACAAACAAGTAAGTGTCGTGCTGGCTAATCCAGCACGTTTTAGCAATTGTTATTTTAAATTCTGTCTCCTCTCTATCTCCCCGTACCTCCTCTCTGTACACCCAACCCCGCAGCACTGACAGCTGCAGGTTCTTATACTCTGGCCGAGGGGTTAACTAGCAAGGATGCGTGACTGTCAGCTAGTCAGTAGCTGATCAGCCACGTATTCACGGGTTTTAAATATAAAAAACAATAACAAAAGACGCAGCGCTTTTATCCGCGCCGCAAACAAATACAAATAATAATAAATAGGGGCGGGACACTCCGCCACAAGACCACAGCTGTCCAACCTGTTTTTGGATAAAAGAGCCATAGCGATGACCAGGGAGTTCTTAAAGAGCTATGCACTGAGAAACAAACTATTTTTTTTACAAACAACATAAAAAGACAAACCAGACCAAAAATTAAATGCCCAACCTTCACCTCTAAACACAAAAGCCATAATGAACTATAATGAAGTAGTTAATATTACACATCATTGCATTTTATAATTTTGCTGATTATAATGCCTCAGATTAACCTTTACTTAGTTATTTATTTACCAATTTCTTATTAGTTAGACAATTCCCCTTTGAAGAACCTTACAATACAGTACTGCCTAAATGTTCTGAGCACTGCTGTACTACACACTGTATAAACAAGACAAAAGCAATGTGCCTGTAGCAACGTATCAACCAAGAACATGCATCTGCTCTCAAGAACATTAGTGGCATGCATCTGCTCTCAAGTGTTCCTGTACTAAATCACCCTTGAGTGAGGAGGACCCCTGGTAAATGTTGGGGAGCTTAAAGTTTTCTTGGCTTATTGTGATGTGAAATTTAAAGAACCCCACCAATAAATCTCAAGCAACTACAAACAAGAATACGGTTTCTTTGTCTTCAATGGAATGCTAAACATCTGTTTAAAATGTAACTTTTTATTCAAACTGTAAGTTAATTGAGTATCTTATTAACTAGACATAATGATTAAATCAATAGCTTTTGTGCCAGTGAAATCCAGCCTTTTCCCCTGTTTAACTCCAATAGAACAAGCTATTTTCATGACAATTAAATTACATTACTCCATTTAAAAACATTAAAAAAATAAATACTGATTTTACTCAAGGTAGTCTTAACTAACCTACAATGCAAACTGCAATATAATGAGATACATCATCTATAACTATTAAATACTTGATATCATTACATTTAGAAATACTAATGCTAACTTAGTACATTTAACAGTAAACATGTTCATCATTTCATTTATTAAGTTGGATTTAACTTTTTTATTTTTAGTATCGGTAAAGACCAAAATAAACAGTTTTTTTTATTGTATTTTTTTTTTATTTTTATTAAATATGAGGATTTGTACAGATACTGTCTCATCCAAAATCTCATCCCAACCGGTTCAGATTAGCATCTGCTGTAGACGTATATGTGTTGTGTATAAAGGTCTTCCAGGACCACTGCACTGGGGTCCCAAAAGCTATCCAGCTTGGAAGGAGCAATTCCAAGTTCTATCATGTAAAACAATAAACAGAGATGTCAGCTGTGCCCACAGTGTCATGCCATGCTGGTATGTGTGCTGCTTCACACATGAGTGAGAGTAACAGAGCAGCATGCCTCCACCTTGACACTGTTTAAACCAGCAGAAACAGGACTGCTGCTGGTATTGCTACCACACACAGAAGGGCTGGTCAAATCTGTTACCACAGACCTCATCCTAAGCAATATACACTCTTTTTAAACCTGATAATCATCTTGTATTTTTTTCCCCCCACTTAAGTCGTTTCCTGAGGCGGAGTGTAATATTTCAGCTTAGCTAATTAGAGGCTGGTCACTTCATGAAATGTAGCTTTCTTCTTCGCATTCTGAATGCGCACACTGTTGCTGAGTTGCATTTCAGAAGGAGAAATGCTCAACCCTAAACATGCTGCAACTCTGGAGTCTTAAAAAAAGAAAACAAAAAAAACAAACCCAACCCAATGCATGAAACTATTTAAAAGAGATAAATGTACCGGTATACTTCTGCGGAAGGTATCACCTGAATCTACACAACTGGAGCAAGAAATCAGAAGGTGATGTTTTAAAGCATGCATTTCATTGGTGTGTCATAAAACCTGGCAATGTAGGTGGACTTGCCATATTACATTCTCCTCCAGGCACAGTTTCCTGTCCAAGTTCTGCCTGACAGATTACGATAAATAAATAAAATAAAATAAAAAATAAAACTAGATTTAGCTTTTTTGACAGATGGTATATAGGTATATTTGCTGGAGGTTTACCAACTTTAAAAACACAGTGATGACAGACTAGTCTGAAGCGTTATTACTTTCTGCCTCAAACTGCCAAGCTTCTGGAACTATATAATTAAACATAACTAGTAAAACCGTGCTTTGTTTACCTGCAGAGACACGCGTGCAGTCTGGTAACATGGTCTCCACTGCTGTATCCAATGGCTCCGCACTTGACACCCAGTTACAGCAATGCTGAAAAGAGAGACAAGAAAGGATGTCATGCAGTTATATAAATACACCTCAGCTACAGGGAAACTCTAGCTTTGGATGCTGTTGGCAACTGTCGATTCCCAAACACCTTGGGAATGTCTGTGTTTTTTTCTTGAAAGGCAACAACAGGTATACTATTCCACATATTTCTTATCCTATGTGAGTGCATATTCTGCTCTAAACATGCATAGAGGAAACAGATTTTTTTTTTTAAAGCTGTAAAATGTGTTGGGGCGTTTCCAATGTTATTTTTCCGAGCAGCATATGAAACAGCATTGAAAACCTCTCAGTGCCTCTTGTTTGGCGCAACTAATACACTGACAAGTTCCCCCAATGAAATAAAAGGGGGCTACCAGCTGTCCAGCCATTAAGACAAGAGCTGTCTAGTCAAAATCTGGACGGAGTGCAACTCTATCCACTAAATGCATTGCTACTATTTTCACAGTGTGGGCCGCCATCTGACAGCAGACTACAGGACAGGGCCCCTGTGGCTAGTCCATGCTGATGACTGCTCCTGATCAGCAGTAGGGCAGTGCAGTTACATGCAGAAACTCCACTTTCAGCTTTCCCCTCCTTGCCTTGATGAAGCAGCACTCAATCCTCCAGTCACCCAGGCAAGAGACCCTCCTGCAGCACACACTCAAGCTCCAGACACATGACGCATCGCGGGGTCAGACCAGATCTCTGCCTGATTGTCAACGCGAGTCACCCCATAACTTTCTGCCGCAGAGGGTCACACATGCTGAATATGCTTTATACTGCAATGAGTAGCTGTATGAAGAACATTCTAATGAGTGTTTGATCCACTTATGTGTCTGTCTCTTTTCATGCACTGTATATAAATAAATGCATACTACACATGCTAATATATTTACACCATGTATGCAGGGACACGGTTTGAAGTAAAACACACAACTATATTACAAAAAAGAAGGAAAATATTAACAAAGAAACAAATGACTATCTGGATTTTAAAATATTTAACTGAGGGGATTTTTTACTTTGTTTAAACAAAAACAAAAAAACTTCCTGGCGTTTGGATCAGTTATAAATATGTATGTAAATAAGTACTGGTATGCCTCACTGTTACAAACGGTACAATTGTCTTTTTTATTCACATTTGTTTATTTATCCCAATGAGCAGAAACCCTTCTTTCACACTAGATTGAATATATTTTGTTCTTTCTAATCCTGTCAATCGACTTAGCAGAATTAGTTGACTGCTATTTCAGTAAACAAGCACCTTTTGTGTATTTTTAGATTCTTGCTGCCCTAGTTGTGCACCATGGAACCCGTCCTCACTGTGGAAAGATCCTTGACTGGTAGATCAAGTGTCTTATTGTATTTCCTTAATACATTCTGTCTGGAAGAAGATGTCAGCTGTGGTGCAGAGAGGGGAAGAATTTCAAAGGCTCCAGTCCTCACCAATAAAGGCTAGGGAATGGCTTTTGAATAGATTTGTCAAGGCAACCCTACTGTTCTGGGACCAGGGAGAGCAGCAGTAGCATAAAGACAGGGTTGCTGTATGGGATTAGAAAGTGAAGCTCACAAAGAATGGCAGATTTTTGTAAGAAACCATAGATCAATGAAACTATTGAACTGTGTGAAATAACACGAAAACAAACAGGCCATCCTGTAGTGTTACTAACGCTAGTTTAATTTGAAAAAAGAAAGACAGTAATATATTTCATGAATAATATATATATTTTTTAACATAAAAAGGGCTTAATTTCAAATACTGCAGCACTTACAATTAATGCAATGCTTAATTGACAGCTGGCATTGCCAGTGTAGTTCCATCTAAATTAAGATAGCAAAAAGTTAAAACAAGTACCATTTCAAATAGAAGAAAAAAAATAATGAGTTTCCAGCATGATTGAATACTTTATGAGTCAGAAGATAATGTGTTAGATTACAATTAACACATCTTTCTCCCCTCAAAGTGACTTAACTGTCTCCAGGATATAAGTATTATAGAATACCGTGTCAAGATATGAGGATGGCTGACTTGTTTTATCATTTATCACAGCTCCTGCAGCATGCAAAAAAAAATACAAAAGCCATGACTTCTTCAGGCACTAAGTATAGGCTGCCAATGATACGATAGATACGTTTCAACACGAAAGGCTACATTTGCCAACTGGTCTTTTAAAACTGCAAGAAAATAACATGCCACGCAAGCCGTGTTTATTAGACTTTTAATTTATTATAGCGGAATCTATTTAATGGGCAATCTTTTTGTTTCATTTTATTAAATATGCTTCTTTTACTCAACACATGCTTCACAATAACAGATATACATGCACAGCCAAATTGGTAAGTGGAAGAATCGGAAACAGTCAGACATAGCTTCAAATAAGTAGGGGCTGGAGTCTAAAATGAACTACAAGCCTAATTCCTTCCAAAACACACCACATTCACATACCACATATTTATTTAGATAGGAAGCCAACTGAACTGAAACTGAGCAACGCCTCGGGTTGGTTCGTCCTATAGAATTCTGGTCACATGTGCAAAGAAAAGAAACACATTTAGCAAAAAACATTACTTTACACTTGAACCCAAACCACTTACTTACTTTGCAAGCACTCAAACAATTGAGCCATTTTGCAGGCGCTGTCTATATCTGTAGTTATTCCCTTTCCCGTACTTGATTATTAATGTAATATTTGAAGAGCACAAGAAGCTCCTTTTCAGTACGATATTTCAGGCACCAGGAATGTAAAATAAGATTCATTAATGTTTTTTGAAAGTATGATTGATAAACATTTTACAGAATGCATAAATAAATAAATAAATAAATAAATAAATAAATAAATAAATAAATAATTTGAATGAGGATAAAAAGAGCCCAGGGACAAAGCATTTCTCACCAACACAAAACAAGTCATACGTAAAGCAGTATCTTTTCAATATAACATGCACTGCCTGTATCTAATATCACTTGGGTCGCTGTTTACCCTGATCACAGCCTTGTGGAAGGTGTCCTGAGGGATCCATTCAATCGTTAATATTTCATGCAATTGGTGTAAAGAGGTAGTCAGAGGACTGTGATGACAAATGTGTTGGTCAAGTTCATCCCAGACATGCTTAGCTGGATTGAGATCCAGGGATTGGGGTGAAGATTGCAGGTACCTGAAGTCTATTCACAATCACATCACATGATCCATTTCATTTGCATCTCTAATTCAGGACGATGGCAAATTCAACCAGGTGGACTGGTCCTAATAAAGTGGCCAGGCAATGTATGTCATTCTCTAACTTTATACTGTGTACTACGTATGCATTCTGTATATAATAAAAAAAAGCAAAGAATGGACTGCAGGACAGTCAGGCACACAATTATGATGTCTGCTGCCCACATTACCTGTAACCCATTACTAATTCTAAATCTGAATACAACTAAGCTAGTCACAAACTGATTGAATGAAAAAACTTGATGAAATTAACTACATTGCTTTATAAAGTTTATCTGTTGAAAAAAAAAAAATGCACCAAAGAACCAAAATTGGCTTAATGTAAACAACGTAATCCGTGTGTATTTTACAGCTAATTCTTTTTCCTTGAATTTTTAAGTTAGTTATTATTCAGAAACATATGGCAATAGAAGGCAGGAAACCTGCGGGGAAAAGCTGCAACACTGTGGCTTAGCAGGAAGTTAACAGCCATCATAATCGCTCTGTATGAAAATGGAAATGGCAGGCAGGTGCTGGTTTATACAGCTAGTGATACCCTACCTACAAGCAGCCCTGCCAAAACAAGATTGAAATACCTATATCAAATCTACAATTAAAGACTGAAGAGTTTTTAGAATTAAAAAAGAACGCCAAGTGATGGAACTATAGGGTCCTATTCACAGAACTTAAACTCATTAGTTATTGCAATATTGTTTCAAGTGGGTTTTGATGAATTAAACAACATTTCATATGTAGGAAACTTTTCTGCACCGCGTTAGCAAACAGCCTGCAGTAGTTCTATGGATATCAAACTTTATTTAAACGTTCTTTAAGCAACTCAGGAATTAAAGCTTTGTGAATAGCTTAAGAACTCTCTTTAAAGTTCAATTAATGTTTTTAACCTTTAGAAAAAAAATCTCAGGAACTACACTTTTCAATTGAGCAAAAGTAGTTCAGTACTTTTACATTTGCACTATCATATTTTACTTTTAGAGAACCACGTTATAACTATAAGTAATAGCAAATTCACACTTCAAGCAAACAGTTTGTGTGTCATTAAATTTGAACAATCTTAACCTCATTAATTCCTCCATATGTTAAATACCAGGTGTTAAATAACATACACTTATACACTTGTGTTAAATCAAATTCAACTCTTAAACTAGTATCAACTTTACATTATTATACAGTAGAAGTAATCCTAGTAAAGTACTACCACATACTGAAATAAATATACAGTACTATGGATTTTAAAACAGATGTTATTTTCTTAAAATAATTTAAACCTTATGATAGATATCTTGTGTAGCACACAAATGATTTATACAAATGTAACCCCTTTCTCTTCACCAGTGCTCAAGTGAAAGCTGTCTGCAGACTTGCATTTTATGCAGAGAATGTACAGCATGATGGCAATATCAATGTGAGCTTCCACAAACTGTCTGCACTGTGCTTTAACTTGAAGAGACCACCCATTTTTGGTGTGGGAGGGTGGCTCAATCTTTCAAATCACCAGACTGACTGACTGAAGCACAATATGTGTGCATGTAAATATTTATAAATCTGCAGTGTCACAGAACTGTCCATGTACAATCTAATTCCTGTGAGCGGGTTTAGTGATTATTTTATGTCTTACACTGAGACAACACCCCAACTAAACCCTGCTGCTACCACCTCACACACTGAGACAACACCCCACCTAAACCCTGCTGCTACCACCTCACACACTGAGACAACACCCCACCTAAACCCTGCTGCTACCACCTCACACACTGAGACAACACCCCACCTAAACCCTGCTGCTACCACCTCACACACTGAGACAACACCCCAAATAAACCCTGCTGCTACCGCCTCACACACTGAGACAACACCTCACCTAAACCCTGCTGCTACCACCTCACACACTGAGACAACACCCCACCTAAACCCTGCTGCTACCACCTCACACACTGAGACAACACCCCAAATAAACCCTGCTGCTACCGCCTCACACACTGAGACAACACCTCACCTAAACCCTGCTGCTACCACCTCACACACTGAGACAACACCCCACCTAAACCCTGCTGCTACCACCTCACACACTGAGACAACACCCCACCTAAACCCTGCTGCTACCACCTCACACACTGAGACAACACCCCACCTAAACCCTGCTGCTACCACCTCACACACTGAGACAACACCCCACCTAAACCCTGCTGCTACCACCTCACACACTGAGACAACACCCCAAATAAACCCTGCTGCTACCACCTCACACACTGAGACAACACCCCAAATAAACCCTGCTGCTACCGCCTCACACACTGAGACAACACCTCACCTAAACCCTGCTGCTACCACCTCACACACTGAGACAACACCCCACCTAAACCCTGCTGCTACCACCTCACACACTGAGACAACACCCCAAATAAACCCTGCTGCTACCGCCTCACACACTGAGACAACACCCCACCTAAACCCTGCTGCTACCACCTCACACACTGAGACAACACCCCACCTAAACCCTGCTGCTACCACCTCACACACTGACACAACACCCCACCTAAACCCTGCTGCTACCACCTCACACACTGAGACAACACCCCACCTAAACCCTGCTGCTACCACCTCACACACTGACACAACACCCCACCTAAACCCTGCTGCTACCACCTCACACACTGAGACAACACCCCACCTAAACCCTGCTGCTACCGCCTCACACACTGAGACAACACCTCACCTAAACCCTGCTGCTACCACCTCACACACTGAGACAACACCCCACCTAAACCCTGCTGCTACCACCTCACACACTGAGACAACACCCCACCTAAACCCTGCTGCTACCACCTCACACACTGAGACAACACCCCACCTAAACCCTGCTGCTACCACCTCACACACTGAGACAACACCCCACCTAAACCCTGCTGCTACCACCTCACACACTGAGACAACACTCCACCTAAACCCTGCTGCTACCACCTCACACACTGACACAACACCCCACCTAAACCCTGCTGCTACCACCTCACACACTGAGACAACACCCCACCTAAACCCTGCTGCTACCACCTCACACACTGAGACAACACCCCACCTAAACCCTGCTGCTACCACCTCACACACTGAGACAACACCCCACCTAAACCCTGCTGCTACCACCTCACACACTGAGACAACACCCCACCTAAACCCTGCTGCTACCACCTCACACACTGAGACAACACCCCACCTAAACCCTGCTGCTACCACCTCACACACTGACACAACACCCCACCTAAACCCTGCTGCTACCACCTCACACACTGACACAACACCCCACCTAAACCCTGCTGCTACCACCTCACACACTGACACAACACCCCACCTAAACCCTGCTGCTACCACCTCACACAATGAGACAACACCCCACCTAAACCCTGCTGCTACCACCTCACACACTGAGACAACACCCCACCTAAACCCTGCTGCTACCACCTCACACAATGAGACAACACCCCACCTAAACCCTGCTGCTACCACCTCACACACTGAGACAACACCCCACCTAAACCCTGCTGCTACCACCTCACACACTGAGACAACACCCCACCTAAACCCTGCTGCTACCACCTCACACACTGAGACAACACCCCACCTAAACCCTGCTGCTACCACCTCACACACTGAGACAACACCCCACCTAAACCCTGCTGCTACCACCTCACACACTGAGACAACACCCCAACTAAACCCTGCTGCTACCACCTCACACACTGAGACAACACCCCAACTAAACCCTGCTGCTACCACCTCACACACTGAGACAACACCCCACCTAAACCCTGCTGCTACCACCTCACACACTGAGACAACACCCCACCTAACCCCTGCTGTTACCACCTCACACACTGACACAACACCCCACCTAAACCCTGCTGCTACCACCTCACACACTGAGACAACACTCCACCTAAACCCTGCTGCTACCACCTCACACACTGAGATAACACCCCACCTAAACCCTGCTGCTACCACCTCACACACTGAGACAACACCCCACCTAAACCCTGCTGCTACCACCTCACACACTGAGACAACACTCCACCTAAACCCTGCTGCTACCACCTCACACACTGAGATAACACCCCACCTAAACCCTGCTGCTACCACCTCACACACTGAGACAACACCCCACCTAAACCCTGCTGCTACCACCTCACACACTGACACAACACCCCACCTAAACCCTGCTGCTACCACCTCACACACTGAGACAACACCCCACCTAAACCCTGCTGCTACCACCTCACACACTGAGACAACACCCCACCTAACCCCTGCTGTTACCACCTCACACACTGACACAACACCCCACCTAAACCCTGCTGCTACCTCACACACTGACACAACACCCCACCTAAACTCTGCTGTTACCACCTCACACACTGAGGCAACATTGCATGCCCCTGCTATTACTTGCAGCAGTTGGAGGTCATACGTGGCATCTTTAAGCAGGAAGTTATACTAATAACAGAAAAAAACATTTATATTTTAAAAATGAACTTAAAAGGTAAGATTCTTCTTAAAATAAGCCAAACATTTTATTTCTGTATTTATTTTTATTATACAGAATTATTTTTCTGTGAACAGACGTTACAAAACTAGTAAAACGCATCATAAAGTTAATGTAATTAAATGTGCCTAAGTTGTTTGTCACTAATTAACAATAACTATAAAGATTAACAGTTTCACTAATGGTCCAAAATGCATTTTGCTGTAAAATACCTTGATAAGTTTGGTTTACTTTGTTCTAATAACTGGGTGTTTTTTTTTTTTTTGGATAACCAAGGCTGCATTAGAGGAACAGTAGGTAAATATTTGTATAGGAAATAAGGGTTCAGATAAACAAGTGACAGCTCTAGACAAGTCAATTCATAATAGTCCTTCTACAGCAGTAGGAATAGTCTGAAAACCGTTTTTTTATCTTCCAGATCAAAATGTAAAATTGGAAAAAAATATTTCAAGCTAGTTTTTCCCTTTGGTTTTACTTTTTTTTAAAAACAATATTTGATTGTTCAGTTCAGATTGACACTGCATTGTAACAGGAAGATGTGGGCTTGATTGTCATGCCAGTAGCGCTGGCACAAGCCCAGCGTCATTTAAGAACATGCGCTAGTGCTACTCATTTACAAATCAAGCCCCTAGATTTGCAATGCGAAGGTCAACTGCTTCCCACCAGTCATGCGACAATGACATCATCAAAGCACTGTCTCGCCATGAGCTTCGTATCACTGGCCACACTATGCATGATCTCTAAATCAAATTGCTTCTGAACTTGCCCCAAATCCAATAACCTAACCTTAAGAGAAGAATTACTCCAGTCTGACAAAAGGGTTTAGAATTGGAAGACATTTCAAAACCCAGAGGTTCAGCTTTACTTACTGAAACCTGCTGGGTGATCAATGACTGTAGTAAAAATGTTAACAGTGAACCTAAAAAAAACCCTCTGAAGGCTCCTGGACAGTGGGTGTGTGTGAAGGTTACCTGAACTGGAACAGACTATATCTCATTATCAAACAAGGCTGGGAGTCACATCAGGCTAAGAGGAGAAGGAAAGTGTATATCAAGACAATAAGCTATATTATACAGTAAATAGTGTAAGTGTGGGGTCAAGTCTACGAGCTGCAGGCAACAAGCCCTGAGACGGAAAAGATATCTGCATACAGAAATACAGTGCCTTTAAACACACGCTGAATAGTGAGGCTCTTACAGTCGGCCATCCACTAGGGCTTTTGCACACGTGCCTTTCTGTTTTCCTGACTCACCCCAGAACATATTACTGAAACCGACATTGCAAGTATCAATGCATGGCAGGTAAAGATCATGGGAGTTACTGCCTCACATCCTTTAAAGTGTCTCTTGGTGGAAACTCAAATCATTAACATTGCATGCAAATTCCAGAAGTGTATTTTTGTTTCAATAAGTAGGGCCACATGTGAATAACTGAAAGCGGTGGCAGCATTTATATCCGTCACTATTTTTTTATAAACTGAATAGGGCCAGGTATGTGTTAAAATGATAGACATTGCAGGTCATTAACACCATTGCTAAAATACCTTACTAGAAAAGGGTATACTGTACACTGGGAGGGTTATATTACTAAGAAGACAATATATCATTGCCAGTTACCTTTATCCAAAATACAAATCAGACATCTGGAGTGGGGAAAAGATCTAAAACAGCAAGGTTAGAGGAAAATGAGAGAGCAATTTAGTGCACCCAGCACACATGCATACTGAACACTGGTGATGTCAGTCCTAGGGTGAAGAAATATTGGGAACAACTATATAAAGCAACCATTGTGTGGATGAATTAAGGCAAATAAAATGAGTTACTTATTGACAGAAAACATTCAAGGATAAAAAATACTACTATACCTGAAAATGATCAACAGTAACTCCGTCAGCATTACTGTGTGTAACTTCTCTAGAATAACCAGTTACTGTAAATAGTTGTATTACCATGTTAGTAAACTGGCTACTAACGGTCAGCAAATAAAACAAGCTTCCTATGAATCGGACCCCTGTATCGCCAGTGCTTGAACAGTAAGCTGGCTCGTGTCTTACCTCTTGCATCCACTCTAAGATTGATTTGCCAGCTTCTTGATGCCAGACGTTATGGACGGAATCTGTGAGAGCTACAGCACACACCTTGCTCTTCACTTCAGCCTCTCGCTGAATCATCTGAAGGGGGAAGAAAGAGGACAATAGAACCATGTATGAAACGCTTTAGCCGCAACCTCTCAAGCACCTGCATGATGAAATGAGAAGGTCTCGAAAATGAATCCTTTTCAATTTGGTTCACTTTCAAGAAAGGCGGGCTATTGCCAATTATATCTGGAAGATTCGGCACTAAATGTGTTTTCACCTACATTCCCCCTAAAAGATATATTGCAGCTCTGTATCTTCTGTGCCACAGTGAAAAAAAAAAATATTCTAAACCCCCCATTGCCAGTCTTCACTGTCCTTGTAACCCTTGTGAAATGCATTGGCCACAAAAATCATTAAACATGCATTAGTCTGCTTCGTTTTCTTTTGTTGTTTTTTAAGTAATAATCCAGTATACTCATTAAAAAGACTCAATAGGGTTGCTGCAATGCAAAACGTTCAATAATAATTTAAAGCCCTTATTCTAGAAGTAGAGCTTATGGCAAGAAAAACTAACCTTGAAAAATAACATTAGATTTTGATAGTCAGGTCAGCCAGTCAGAGGTTTGTGCAGCATATCGATGGCCAATGCATTATGTTTTCAGAAGGAGACATTATACCTACATCCAATCACATTCATGCTACATGTCACAATGTGCCCCCTTTCTTTGTCTCAGGAAGGTATTATACAGTACCACATATGATCAAACTCTCTAAATGTATGGTTTTCTTCCCAGTAGTTTGCAGATATTACCTACCCCGGTAACAGCCATCCTCTGACTTTCACAGATTGGTTTAGACAATATAATATAGAGCTTTCTCATTGGCTTAGACAGTTGTCTTTCAAGATGTTTACAAAACATAAGACAAACATGCGAGATCCACCATAATAAAAAAAAAAAATGTGTAAGAAGACATTTCAAGTTGTACTCGAGGGGAATCTAACCCGCTAACAGGAGGAGCAGTGTTAGGTCAACAAGCATTACTCTGTACTTTTTGACTTGAACATGGCTGGGTTTCCCTGTACATCAAAGTGGCTACGACCACCTGAAAACTGCCTCCAACTGAAATTAAATTAAACTGGGAGTGTATGGAGATAAACTGAATCTATTACGATGCTAAGAACTAATACATCATCCAACTGATAAGCATTTCACAGAGGTATCTACTTGGGAGTTTCAAGACAGAGAAGAATGTCCAAGGAATGATATTCCCAGCAACCAACTACACACGGTTTTAATCTGCTGCATGGGGAATGAAAGACTAGCAGAATACATCCAGGAAAGTGTTTTTTCAGAAACCAATAGATCAGAATAGACATTTTCTTAAGTGCATTTTACTTTTTTTTTTTTATTCAGTAACATAATACATACACTTTTTTTAAGCATTTCTTATATTATATATAATATATATGTGTGTGTTTAATCAAGGATTGAGTTAAGAGAACTGAATACTTATTAACACTAAAAACAAATAAATGGTTTTCCATAATAGTACCTACTGGTTTAATTTCCAAAGTCTGTTTAGCTTATCATGGCTACCAATGTTAAAATGTTTTGCCATATAAAAGGGAAGGCTGTAAATATTTAACCTATTTTTATTAAAAAAAAAACAAGCGATGTCTGTATTTTCTCTGCCTCGACCAACTCAGACAATCTGTAAGATGAACAATGGTTTACTATTTGGAGACATATTTCTAAGGTATCCTGGGATTTGCTAGCCTGTCTCGCACTGTTTAATATTCTGTTTAGAGTTTTTACTGGACTCTTGCTATGATTGATAGAGCAGCTCTCATACCTCATGGTCTGTCTGGAAATGTCAATTCTGTGAAAGAAACTTACAGCACAGTATGAAACGTTTCAGTAAGAAGTCCTTGAAACCTGTAACAATGTAACTAAATACCTATACATATTTATCTTTGTTAATCTACCAGACAGAGACCTTATAATACCGAAATACATACTGTCGAAATAGTCTTACGAGTGTATTGTACTAGATATATTATAATATTTATACAGTAGTGTCCTTTGAAGACACACACTTGGCAGTGGGTAGGAAAACCGTTGTGATTTTCGGGTACAAGTTAAGTATTACAAATCAGGTGGTGTACAATAATTGCTTCTGCAAGTTATGCTCGTTTCATAACTAGCTTATAGTGTACATTTGTCCATCGTACTACACTGTTTTTATGCACAATCATCCCACTTGAAGTTGTTAAATCATGCAACTATCATCCCCATGCCTAAGACTATTTATAGGCCACTGGCATATAAACTTGCCTTTCAACAGTTCAGTGAAAAACAATGCAGCTAGGAAACTCAGATTTTGGTAATTACAGTATTGTGGAGTCATTATCCAAGCCCAGATGATTTCTTTACATTCACCTCATAGTGACAACACAGTACAGGAATGGATACAACATGTGGTCCAAAGCTTTTCACTCGAATGCCAATCACAGATCTAGAACATGTAAAATGAATTCCAATTTCTCAAATTTCTATACAGATTATGACCCCGGAGGCTTTTGCATTTCATGCAATGTATTCTTCCTGCTGCATAGCCTGCTGCTGTTGTGTGGTTTGACAGGGTGCCGAGTTTCTAGAAGTGTATGACAGCATTAAACACAAAAACCCTCACCTTGTTTTGGTTTGCATTCATAGTAATATTCACTAGGATATGAAACATTATCCACAGAAACTATTAACTATCTTTTGAAAACCACGCTAACTTAAAATGCAAGTAAATCTCGACAGGGTAGAAATGAGCTGCTGCAGATATTTTCAAAGACCTTATGAATATTGCATTTAGTGCAACCAAAATGTTCTATGTAATGTTTTTACATGTGTTCCTGTTGACCTTTAAGGCGGTGGCTATTTTGTTATCCTGCATGGCTGCCTGTACATTGTTTTGATATCGCCTGCTCACTGTGTGTATTCAGGGACAGACAGTATGCGAACATTGACTGATGCCTTTCAGATGTTACAAGACTAAGCGTCTGTCGTCTTCCCCAATTACTCCCCATTGCTTTCAACTGTACAGTCATTCAGTAGCAGTGTTATTAATTCTCTACCATACCCTGTATACAGAATGTATGATTTGTACACAGAGGATACACCATGAACGTTTATAGAGTGCTGTAGTTATTCCACCAATAAAGATGGCCATAGTAACTTACAAGCCCTGAAAGGACCCTATGAACAGCCATGGTATAGTCTGCTTATATAAGTACAGTTTGGAAAAAAAAGAATGTTTAAATCTACTTTTAACAGCTGATGTTGGAGAATTACTTTCCTTAGATCATGCTCTGTATCTGCAAAGCAGCTTCATTTGGAACAGTGTGATTCTGTCCAGTCATTCTGTCACTGGATTTTAATGAATGCAAGATAGAAGGAAAATATTCACTTACAGTAGGACCACCGAATATGAAGAACTAATTATGCTTGACATCTCATCTTGTATAAATATGCTTATCCTACAGTTGGTCATCCTGAGTTTAGAAATCATATTATTTTGTTCTTTATATCATTCATTGAGAAAAAAAAAAGAGGGGAAGTAAAAACGACCTCAAGTTCACCGATCTTAGGCAACGCATATTGTGGTCACATCAACAATATGCATATCTACACAGTTATCTAGTAACTTGTTTGCAAATTCTGAGGTGAAAGCACACGCCACATTGAAATGCAGTTTGTCGAGGACTTTAATTGACTCAAAGGTCCTTTGTTTCATTAGGTTTCTATATGCCAGATATCCCCCCCAATCTGGGTGCAAAATTCATATTCCACTATTTATTCATGGCTAACAGAAGAACAGGTTTATGGAATGCAATGTGGATTTATAATATTTTACTGTGCAAACTCCTGGCAAACCCCCCCACCCAACAGAAATGTATACAATTCAACTTAACGTTTCAGTAACTTTTTGAAATACTTAACTATCCATTTCAACATTTCTGTAGGAAGCCCACTGCAAACCTGAATGGCTCAGGTTATTTCTTTCAGTTCCAACCTGATCTCCTAGCTCTGGATGAACTCTCTCCACCCCCAGCGCCTTTTCTTTACAGTATTCTATAGAAGCAATGGTTGCTAAGAAACACCAAACATGAGTAGAAAACCCAATTAAATGACAAACAGAGAAGTGATTTCGCTACAACTAAAGACACCAAAAGCACTTCTCTTATGGAGACTAAAGCAAATAACAGCGCCATACAGGTGGAATCTGTTACAGGCATTAACACCACCCAGACCCTCATCCTTATCTCTGTACACTGAAAGTAGAAGTGCTGGACAGCAATTGTCTGCTTTCATGAAATGTAAGTAGCTACTGACCTTACAGAAATTCAGCCATTCCAAATCTGATCTGGACTGATGCTATGACCAAAACACATACATGTTAGCTTTTCTATTGTAAAACATACCCCTTTCTAACAAAAACACCATTTTATATACAATAATCCAAGTGTTCTGCAAGCCCAGTATATAACACACAGCCAGGATTTGACATTCATCAAGATCTCTGAGTTATAATCTGAACATCAAAGTCATTAATTATTAGTGGACAGATACTGTTCAAAAACCATATTCGGAAGCAGAAGTGACCATGTTCATATTTGTTCCTATAAGAGAACATGATCATAAGGTATTTTGGTATGTTACTAGGTTTATTTTAATAATTTTAAATATATGGTATTTATTACACAATTTGCTTTAGCAAATAAAAGTACATTCATTATTTACATTATATATAAAAAACTCATGTCCATCCCAGATCTAAAATGAAAGTGCTAATTTATTAAACTTACACTAAAACTAATGATGTCTGCAATTTCTAATTGTCCAACGCTGTGCTCCACTACCATGCAGCAACCACTTCCTTTCATTACATGTCTTCAGGGCTACACTATTTGATTTGGAGACCAGAGACCTGACCACAAGGGTTACACGAAGCTGAGCAGCTTTGAGAAAGACAGAGAGCATGGCCCGGGCCCGCACCCTGCTTGTTCAAACACCGCCAGTTGTACTTCACTCAACACTGCAACAGGATAAGAAAACATTAACTTTCCCCGTCCTTTGAAGCCCAGGCTTTAGTTCCAGCAACCTTTTGTCCAACTTCAGGAAGGAAAAGCCTATCCACTGCTGGGGCCATTGGGAGCTGGTGTGTGTGCAAGCTGAAACTGTTAAGGTCACATGCATTTATGAAGATAATTCTCCTGGTCTCCAGTTAGCGGCATGGCAAGTTATGATTTATTATTGCAGGCGGCCAGAAGAGTGCAGCAATAACTTCCCCTTCCTTTCCTGTTTTAAAGCGGGCTGCCACGTGCAAGGGACGGTGAAGAGGAAAAAACGAAGGGCTCCGAAACCACTCAGTGATTGACACGGCGGAAGTCAGGAAAGGAGGGGAACTTTCTACAATAACGTCAGTGGGGCCACTAGGAAAAGGAAGTTTAATAAACAATTACTGACGCTGCAGAAAATGGTTGACACCTATTGACAAATGCTGAGGATAAGGAGCGGCGTGCTTATTCACAGAATGCCAGGAAGCCTCACATGATGTCTGTCTCTTTAGTTAAAAAATATTATATCTGTAACAATAAATATCGGTAGTTCAAAAACATGAATTCAAACAAAAACAAAATACCAAAACCCAGGAAATTAAGCAAATAGACAAGCAAATGGGTTGTGGACAGTTCTGCAACTGTTCCAAACTTGTTCTTCACACATGTAAAAACAGAAAATACAATCCCTTCAGTAAAAGATGCCTTTCAAGGAAACTTGCCTCTATTTATAATAAAAAAAGTCATGCAATCACATGCAGAACGAATACTAATTTGAGTCGAAAAATAAATATGAATCAATCCTCTATTTGTGAATGTACTGGTTTGTAACACTTTGCTGTTTGAGCACATTTTGAAACTGCTTGATTATATATATATATATATATATATATATATATATATATATATTAGAGTTCAAAGAGGTCATGTATACTGTATGTTAATGAATTGCATTTCCATCCCTCTGAAACAGCATGCTTTAGATTAGTCGCCCACCAGTTTGTGACGTCGACTGTCACTTCTCTATTTGTCTTGTCGACTACTCGACTACCCCTAATTAAAAAGGCACAGCATTCTAGCTCAACCAGAAAAGGTGCAGCAGATTCAGCAAAATCTCTGGGTACAGTCTGCTCTGTTATGCATCTCAAAACAAAGGGTTTCCAACTATAGAAGGAAGCCACATATATTTGCAGTGAAACAATCTATTGTGTAGTCACTTTGATGTGTCATTTTGCAGGTGTACTAATAATATTAAACTGTTAATTTAAAAAGAAATTAGAATGCTGAATTATTAATTTTGCACGCACACAAAAAAGTAACTATACAGGACAATAATAGGTATGCACATGGTAAACCTGCTAATAATACACATTTCTAATTATCGTACCTCAATAAAGTGAAATTATACTATCACTGCTAATTACACTATTGTACTCATTCTGAGATACTTTACTTAATAAAGCAGATATAAGGTGCAATGATAACATCTTCATCAATTTCAAATTGACTGCTATATTATTACTCTGTCGTAAAAAAACTGAATTAAAAAGCTGTTTAAAAAATGAAGAAATATTGACGACTGTATGAGTCGTCTTCACTTGACACTCAGCCTTTGAGCTGTGCTGTAAAATAGAAAGTGAACCTCGATATTTCTTTTTCTTCAGTGCTGGGACTTGCTGGCCCATTAAATTCTTCCTTCCCATGTGTCACCTCACTCGTTTCCTCTATGAAATGTTTGTATAATTAAACTTTCTGATGATTTATAAGATATAATAATAGTTGTAAGTATGTTAGGGCAGTTTAAACTGACGTCCTTTAAGCACACACATGGGGATGACCCTGTTTTAACACAGTTTTGGATCACTGACTCACGGTTGGAAAAACTGGATAAAACTGCTCATGTAGCCTCAGTAACAGTGCTATAACTCAGGCTAGTGCCACTACATTGTGAACCTAACTGCTCCTTTCATGGGCTTGTTATCTTTTCTAAAACACAGAACTGAACGTCTGATAAGTGAGAATAAAAAGGATTATGTGGTCTATTTTAAAATTATTTTTTCATAGTTTTGCTAGTTATACACTGTAGTGCTAAATTTATTACAAATTATAATGCAGCTCAAAAACATTTTAACAACACAAAATATTTTCTTAAACGTAAATCTTCTTAGCCGTTTCATGGCAAGGGAACGCCTCAACACAGTAAGAGGCACACCATTACTAATGCAGGGTTATACAGCTTCAGTGCTTAAGCGTTATGCCAGGTAAAGTGCCCTACTGCTTATGGATACAGTTTTAGTGTACTGTCAAAACTGACTTATACCTTTCAGTGTAGTGTACTGCAATACAAATATCTTGATTTTAGGATTTAATTTTTCCGAGGTAAATATGGAATATTTACCCTTGACTCCTTTGATTTCCCTGCTGTTTCACTCAATGTCGAATGGACTCCCTCAGCTAAGAATGGCCTGAGTCACCCTTGCAAGAATAATGCCACATGGAGCACATTCGCCTCGTTCAGGAGCAAGCCTAAATCAAGCACTGTAATAACTTACAAAACGTAATCCAAAACCCATGATGTCTCCAAGTAAATGACAGCACTTATCAGCAGCATATTGAAAAAGCTACCGGTTACCCTTTGGAGGTGTTCAAATAGATTTGGAAGTTTTGTTTTTACTTTCCTCCGCTTTCAAAGCTTCAGGACTTTTTATTAAAAAGCTTTGTGACACTTATCTTGGACGTGTGTGCCCTTTGCATTAACACTGTCTCTCTCCTAGCGTACGGGAATGGCTGATAAGTCACAGCAGAGCCACACACAATGTTCCTGGTATTCTTTGCTGCACTACACTTGGTAAATGTCTCAGAAATTAATGAAAAAAAAAAATATATATATATATATATATATATATCAGAATCTGAAATTAACTTTGTATAGCCAACAGCAACATTCCACCAGGAGGAGGGAAAAATCCATTACAACAGTGCAGGCATCAGATCAGCTGAAGACGGTCTGTCCCACAAAATAAAACTTTCAAATTATTACATGCTAAATATAGCACATGCTCCCACTACTTTATTGATTAATCTAGCATTTCCGTAATGTACTATCACCCCCAAGTGGCAGATTAATTACTATGATACGAGAAGATATGGAATACAAAACATTCATAACCACTTATTACTGCTAGCAAATAATAACTTTTGCCATAGTTTATTCCCTGCACTTAAATAAATAGGTAGTACCTTCTTTAAGATGATCTGCATTTTAATTTGAACACGTATGTGGTCTCATATTTGGCTCTGCACCTGCTTCATTAGAAAAATGGAAATGGAACGTTTCTATTTTTCTTAAAATATATATAATTTACATTTTTTCTCTGCTTTATATATTTAGTTAAATACTTACGCTCCAGTATTTTGGTGCTGTAAACTAACATTATTTTTTTTTTCTAATTGCACTATGGTTTTAACAGTTGCATTTTCAGTTAGTCTTTATTTATAAATATTATTTGTTAAAACAAGAAATACAGCATTATAGTTGCACACTGAAATGACTATACAAATAAATAAATCTTTATAAAGAAATAAATAAATGGGGGTGACCTGAACAACCCCTTTAAAAAAAAAAACCTTTTCCAGGACTGTGAAAAGTGCATCTGGACGCACTTTAAAAAAGAACAATGGTACTTAATGTACTTCAGAACATTCGTGGCTGCTGTTGAGTTGAAGCAGATTCTGCTGTAACAAGAAAATGACCCTAGAAACTTAGGCATCTTGAACGTAGGCATTTAAACTTTTCTTTTGTTAAGCTGTATGAAGGTTGTTCATAAAGCAATCTAGAAAAAAAAAAAAAAAAACACACCCACATCTTAGAAACTCTTTCCTATTTACAAATAAGTGTCAGTTTCTTATAAAATCTGAAGCGCTCTTCATAGTTTCATAGACACTCTACATCATGCCTTGGAACAACAGGCTGTAAGCTCTGTTAAGAATATATATATATTCAATCAAACAATATATAAACATGCTTCGCAACTGCAATACATCATAAAATAATATACATTGTAATACACTATTTTTATTACGTGAATACTACATTATATAATAATCATATTTTAATATCAAGCACAATGATCTGCAGCATAAATGTGAAGCACTAATGAGGTTCATTACAGGCAAATACATAGATTTTCCAAACAGAAATGGATGATGGATGTGTTAAATAGGTCTATATATCCGAAGACATTTGCAGTAAAGACTCTATGTTCTATAGTTCACCTGCACCCAAGTTAAAATGAATGAGCTGTTCCTTCCAAAATTCTTCACCAAAAAGGTTGTCTTTTTTTATTTTAAACTTCTTTGTCTGTCTGTCCTTCGCAAGCCTATTCGCCACTCAGCATAAAACACAGGCAGACAGCTAAACAAAAAACAAAAAATCTTACAAAAAGTTAAAATTACCTTTTTAACTATTAAACCAAAATTGTCTGGGCTCATTATTTCTAATGGGTCTTCTATAATTACAGCCTTAAATAAGGGCCATTTGAAAAGAAATATTGTATTTATTAGTTTATAAGAATAAAAGACATTTAAAGCAGTTTTAAAAGGTAAGCAGAATGCAGTTATTATCTTGTCATTTTTAGCTACTGGTACAATCGTACACTTCACAAGTGATGTGTAGTTTAGCTGTTTTTTTGTTACTTGGCATGTTTGACACTTCCAAATAATGTAATAAATGCAATTTACTTAATGTCACTTTGGGATGTGCCTATTTAGAAAGTCCAAAACATCAAGCACAAATATTTTAAAATGATCGTTACCAGGAGTGTCCATAATTAAAAATCATGTCAAAATGATTGTTTAAGATGTCGGTTAAAATAAATAAATACAAACTGTTAACAGGCAGAATTAGATACTACTCTTATTACTGGGACTTTGGGATTTCATGTTTTTTTCTTTTTTTATCATTAAAGAAAGTTTGAATTTAAACAGCCAACCCAGAAGTCCCTATTTTCTTCCTAGCGTTCTTTTCTCCCTCCTGGTTTCTCACTGTATTCGGCGTTCATCTTTTTTACCCTGACCCGAGTTCAAAGTAATTACAGTAACCCTGCAATGGTCTCGCTCACAGGCCTCTCCAAGGCAGCTCATCACATTTGCTCGCTAACACAGCTGGCAAGGGATCTGACCATCATTGCAGGATAAAATTTGTGTCCGTGGCTTTGCCAAGAACGACTAAACAAAAACTAAACCAAAAAAAAAATCATTGTAACCATACAGAGGCTTTTAGTACAATACTTGATTCAGAGCAAACTGCTTCCCTCCATTAGACAAACATCGAATGTTGACTTTAGACCAGAAACAAAATAGCAAGCGGATTAAATGGCCCAGGAGTGTCTTAATATGATTTCTATTATTAATGAATGCAGATTTACAGAAATCAGATATGTCTTCGCCATTTTTTCCACCGATCACATGAAATGGGCAACAAAGGATAAGCAGTGCCCCCTTGTGTCTCTACCAATAGAAATAAAATAATATAAAATACAGAGAGAGAGAGAGAGAGAGAGAGAGAGAGAGAGAGAGAGAGAGAGAGAGAGAGAGAGAGAGGTTTCAGTCACTAGGGACCTCGTATCAGGGAGAGAAGGAAAAAAAAGTATTAAAAAAATTCTGACACGGCCAAGATGTTTTTAATGTTCCAGGCAGCTCAGAAAAAAAAAAAATTCAGCTCAGAATAACAGGCCATGCATGAAAGCGGATGTCAGAAAGTCCAGAAGAATCACTCACTGTGAAGATGTCTAATAGGAACTGCTGAATACATAACGCAGGAGGCATGGTCTGAATGACTAAACTGAAGTGGCCAGAGCACAGCGTGAGTGCTCTGATTCAATCAGAACCTAAAACGAATAACTGTAACAACTCTCTGAGAAAGGCCGCAGTCCTTCGAACCCCCTGTAACATGCTGTAGCCGTTCTCAGTTAGAGTTAGTCAGGTCAATTAGGACACTTTCATTTTGCACTGCTGCTTGTGCTTCTTGCATTTTCTTTTTTACAGTCAGTTTTGAACATGTAGAAGTCCCTAGAGAACTAACAATCAGGCAGCCTTCCTGACTGTGGAACACTGCATCTGAGGGCTGCAGAAGACCACACTGAAATATGCAGGGCTTACACTGCATAAAACCTTATAGCACTACATAAAACAGTTCATTACTGGTTTCTGGATTCAACATAACAATTAACAGTGTAAAGGAAACTGATAGCCAACCAGAAAAACACAAAAACTTCAATAATGTTACATTAGTACTGTGGTTAGAAACAATGTACAAATTGAAACCCCTAAATGAACTGTTTTTTGTTTGTTTGCTGTTTTCATTTCCATGACATCATTACATGATTCTCATGTCACATTTGCTAGACCAAAGGTTTAGTCAATAAACTCACACTGTATAAATGTAATTTATCTACAAATAAATGAACTGCTGCTTTTATCTATTGAAAGGTGAACTTCCAATCCTCTTACAGTCACAGAGTTCAGTGACATTTGTCCAGCTACAACAAAAAACACAAGCTGCAAACTATTCTAGGTCATATTGATACCTTCTAAAGAAAGATCAAGACACTTTGTTGATGCTTGGCAATGACAGATATAGACAGTACATAAAAAAAGAAACCCACATAGATAAACTATAAATAAACTGTTTAAAAAGAACTCCTAATAGCACATTCTAAAAGACCTTTGCAACCTTTCACAGTTACTTATGCCCTTTTTCTAGACTGCTTGTGACAAGTACCCAAAATGAACCCAACACATTTAGATCCTATAAACTTGAAATGCTTTAATGCAGAGCAGCTTCCCAACAGCAGAATTTCAGACGGCATTACAGTCTCCCCATCTGGAGAACAGGAACCCCCCCCCCCCCCCCTCAAAAAGAACAATACATTGCTGGAACAAGTCCACTTCAAAACCCTTCCTAAAACTACAAACAGTCATCTGCAGAACCAAGTTTCAATATCAAGCCATCATCATCACAGGATGCCAATGAGCCCAATCTGAGAAAGGACCAACAGCTGCAAGGCAAGAAGTGTTAACCAGACAGGCAGGCTAAGGGGGGGAAGTATATATATATATATATATTGTCTGTGAGTTCTGTGCGCTTCATAAGGGGAATAGCTTTGATTTTAGCTGGAAGCCAGATAATTCTCCGAGACCCAGGTATCATGAGATCAGGTAGAGGCAAAACATCTGCACTCTGTTCTCTGCCTCCACTCTGGTGTCTCTGGGAAGAGCAGAGCTGCAGTACACAGTGTGCTGTGCTGCTGCTACACTGCACCGGCTTACGCTCATGTCAGGAACCTAAACATTATTAAGATATCTACTAAAGTTTTCACTTCCCCTGCAATGTTTGAGATGAACTCTGTGTAGCACTGTCTTCGGGAAAAACAAAGTGATCAATACGAGAACACATCAGCCTCCTTTGGACAGACCAATCAATGCTAGAAAGAACCTTGCCCAGGGCCTTATGCAAATAGAAGCACGTCCTGTAACCTGGGGAGGGAACATGCGCAATACATCAATGGGATTTGATAAAACCTTACAGCTATATCAGCTGCAGCCAGTAAATATGTAATGATGAATCCCTGAAGATTCAAGTGAACTATTAAACTAGGTAGTTTCAACAGCAAGCTGCAAAGGAACTTTTTTCAAATCCTTACACACAGGCATGAAGATAAAAAAAAAGGAAGGACAAAAATCAAAATCATGGCAACATTCATGTGCATAAAAATACTGTAACAATCTGAAAACCTCGTCCAAGTCTTTTCACTTCCATCATTTGACAACTGGATTAGAAACATGATTAATGTAGATTACTTACTAGGTAGTATTACCTTTAACACATAATGCTGGAGAAATGAAGACAATCACAATAAGAAGGCACTTTAAAAGAAGGGCCTTCGCTTCCTTTTTTTATCTAAACACCTCCAGGAACATTCAATAAAACAGCAGCATTTATTAAACCTCAAGTAGGCACCTGTATTTTTTGGGGTCAAATTCCTCTTTTTCATTTTAATTGTAATATTTGGTATTACACTGTCACAAAGACGGCCGGAGTGGGTGGCGTCAGACCAGATGCAGGAAATAAACAGACAGAGATTTGGGGTTTGGTGAAGCTGAGCGAATGCTTTCGCTCAGCATTTAATAACAGAACAGAAAATAAAAGGTTTGAACAGACAAAAACACTGGACACGGCACTTGCGCCAAAATAAATAGACAAACAAAACGTACTAAACACTTAACAAACGGTGCATGGAGAGACAAACAAACACGGTGAGTACAAACACTTCTAGATTATTATTATTATTATTATTTTACTTCACGTTCTCCTTCTCCTCACCCGTTCTCCACTCTCGAACACCCAACCCCGAGTGACAGAAATGTGCATCTATATATACTGTTGTGCTGGGATTCAATTACTAATTAATTATTCACTTGAATCCCAGCACGTGAATTAATTCTGTGCAACCCCGTGCTCGCATATTACATTTAACCAGCACGTGAAGTGATTTGTGCTCTCCTCGTGCCTAAATACAAATCTACACTTTTTAAATACACGTGAAACACAGACCCGTTTATATCCCGTGTACTAATCTCTATACACCAACATTAACACACGCACGCAACATACAACATATAACACACAAATGCACACAGGGGCGGGGCACATTGCCACATACACACACATGTATTTGGATGACCAGGTGAATTAATGTTGAGGTTACAGTATTTACCGGTATGCAGTACATGTCTAAACTGTAACTTATTTTGTAATACATACAAAATAATAAATACACACATGTATTTACTCAGCGAGGAATGTTGCTTAATCTTAAACTATATGTACAACTAATTTAAATATTATAATTGTAATATTATACTTGTTAACAATGATGTCCTATTTTTTCTAGAGCAACCACTGCTGGCAATGGTGAGTCTGTATTGCAAATGCAACAGGTGACAGGATAAGGTATAATGCAGTCCACAGATATTGACAGGCAGGCATAGCAGCTTAATCAAGCTTATAGAGAGCCCACTTACCTTGTATCTGTTTCAGAACATGCATTCCTTGTTTGGAAGCTTCTACCGATTTCAGATAACAGCCGCTCTTACTTACCATTAGGATTCAACCCCTAAAGTCCATGGCCATATTTGCTTCAAAGAAAGCAGAGTGATAATTCCACTGACACTCATGGAATCAAACTGAAAGCGGCTGCACTAATACTCTGGAGCTACTTAAGGAGGGCCCTCAGTCCTATGAAGTGGCGAGGGGTAAATGTGTGAATGGAACATTTCACAGCAGAAACTACACAGCACACTGCACTGTACTGATGAAAATGCATTTGCATCAGTAAGGAGTTATTTTAAAATAATGTGATGCTCTGTGGATCGATTGTTTGACCTTTTATTTGATTTATTAATATTAAAATAAATATTTTATTGTGTTGAGATTTGTATTTGTTTTACATGACACACTATGTTATAGATACACACTGTTGCATCCTGGTATTTCACATGCCCCTATTGCAGCTAAATCACTGAACTAAGTTTGATATACAACACAAGAGTGGATTAGGTGCCAGAAAGCCATAGTAAGTGATTAGGTAAAATACAGTTTTCATCTGTATTTACAGATGTATTACAGATATATCTGCATATTACAAACGCAAGCTTAAAAACATGCAGAAAAATAATCAAAAAAGAAAAAAAGTATGTTTAAAGTAAATTGTTTAGCAATCACGATTCCCATGTATGTATGTACATATGTTTATGTACATAAAATATAAGCATTCTTATTACCACAGAAATACAATTTGCCTTGCAAAGTACACACTGACTAGACCATAAACTATCCGGTTATGCCAAACCATACCCAACTGTGCATGCAACATGAAGAACCCATTTCCATCCGTGCAACTGGACTGCAATGCCAAAATCAATTTATTGGGCTTAGTCATTTATTGCATGTATGTATTTGTTTTGTCAGGATAAAAACTCAACTTGTCCAATGAATCCTATTAATTAAAGATTAAATAAAGTAATAATAAATGTGTCTTCGGGTTTATATTTCAATTTGACAGCAGATCGTTACCAAACCTTACACTGACCTTGGAAAGCAGGCCAGGTACTGTAAAAGGAGCAAAGGGAAGTTTTAGTTTGGCAGCTTCCGTAGGACTTGCTATAATGAGTCAAGTGTTTTACGGTTTAACATCTTATTGTACTACCTTGTATATACATGTAAATCAATCAATAAATGACAAATGCATTGTGGATTTCTTGCTTTGTTAGCAGTTTCTGACTGTTCCTCTGGATATGGTAGCTCCTGGTTCAATTCCAGCACAACCTTATTATTCTGTGTCTATTTCAAATGCATAGTCACTGCTTGTCAAGTTCTTGGCTGTTCTAAAAGTGAAATGGTTTAAAACCTGTTTTGGTTTCTTGGGTGTCTTTGCTGTGATTTGTTTGTCTGTCGAATTGTTGTTCTTTTTATTCTGTTGCTGGCAGGAATTTCCCATTTCCCAACAGCTGTTTGTACAGTAAGCAAATCAACAAGTGCCAGAAGAGGGGACTCCAGCAGCCACTTGGGCTGCTTTTAAAGGCAGCTGAAATGTGGTGTGCAGTTCTTTAATGGCAGAAGTGAATGGGAAAGGCAGTGTTGTCACATTGTTAACAAAGAAAACGACGTGTCAACATTGTTGATGTTATTAGTAGTAGGAAAATAAAGCAAAACTACACTACAAGATCTGCATACACACTCGTGTATGTTTTACAGTGAAACCTTACCAGTCTGATTCAATGTTTGGGTTGAATGTTTGCTACCTATTTTGGGCTGCTTGATAAAAGTCCACCAACAGTCCAAAGCACCTATGACCATTGTTCCATAGTCCAATTTCTGTGTTCTTGTGCATATTTTATCCTTTTAGTCTTGTTCCCCTTTCTTAACAGAGGTATTCTTACTGCAACACATCCTTTAAGTCCTGATTTCAAGAGTGACCTTCATACTGTTGATTTGATGGACAACGAGACCTGTGCCTTCTGCCAGTTCTGTTGTCAATTCAACGCTTGTCTTCTTTCTATTCCTTAAGGATATTATCTTCAAGTATTGCTCATCCTTGTTAGAAAGCTTTTTGGGTCTTCCAGTCCTGGGTTTGTCAATTACAGATGATGTTTCTCTGTACTTGTTGATTATGCTTCGGATATCACGAGTGATGCGAGCTATTTCACACAATGTTTTTCCTTCTTTATGCAAGTCAAAGTTGTTACAATAGCAGAAAACACTAGTGGAGGCTTTGAGTAAATTGTTGATGCTAATTGTGTCTATTTTCTTATGTTGCGTGATTGATGTGTTTAGAAGGCTACTGTCTGTATTTCAATTTAATACCGGTATTTAAAATATATCTAGAGTTTCTGGGTTTTTTTAGGCAGGAATGTACCTGCCTTTAAATGCTTTTTGCCGACTATTTTTATTAAAAAGTGAAACGAGATGATTAAATAAGACTTTCTACTGCAGCGAATAACGTGCAGACTGAGGGCGGCAGAATAAAATGAATTGCTCTGCATTTTAAGTAGTGCCTTTATAATGCAAACACATAATGAATCATTGCAATTATTATCAATTTTATTTGACGAGTTTACCCAGGGTGGTGTCTTGGTTTTATGTAACAGTTATTGTTGTAGCTACAACCTCCAAGCAGCGAGGGTAAAGAGCTCATCACTGTGGTTTTAGGAATGTATAGGAAGACAAATAGTGGAGCTTATTTTATCATTATCATTTTCCCATGATTAAATTAAGAAACTGAGATGGTTTAATGATGCTAATTACAGCATTAAGTTAGAAATAAAACCCAACAACCAGAAACCCTAAGTATCCGTTCTGGTGTATTTAGAACCATCTAACATTTGCATTTGAAGTAAGTGTGATACTTCAAGGTTTATTTCAGACACTGCGTGATTGACACTGATAGTTGAGTTGAGGGTTGTGTCGAGTTCATAGGGCTGCAGTTTGCAAGAAGCCTCGCAGCTGGCCAATCACATTAATAGAAGTCAAATGCATATTCATGAGTATAAGTCACAACATGTGTGTATATATATATATATATATATATATATATATATATAACCATGGAACTAAATATTGCTTCTTGTGTATCACGTCTTAGAATGTAGAACATGTTTTCTATTTTTAACGCAAATTCAGAAAAGTAGAACCAAAAGAATATATAGTCTACAGAAAAGCAGGCACAGGTTCACACCTGTGGACTATACGCACATGTTAAATGCCCTTTATTCACATGTTAAACAAAAGCACAGATTTGCTTAAATTGGTAACAGCTAACAGCTAACTGTGTGTGTGGTTCAGTCAAGTGTTGTTGTGAATTGGACACTTGCTTAAAAGTTGTACTGCTTGTTTTCATTTAAAATGCACTAGTAAGAAAAAGTGCAAAGATAATGTGGGATGAACGAAGAAAATGTTGATGAATGACCTGTACTGTTTGCTAACTCGCTCTGCTTGTTAAAGGCTGAAAGAAATGGTACTTTAGAGGTAAGTCTTTTGTTTATAGAGAGGATGCACGCTGATAGGGTTGATGGTAAGGTCATTTTTAATTTTATTTTACAGATTAAACATTGCCATTGCTGTGGGGAGCTCTGAATTCAAAGATGGCGAAGCTACTATTGTGGCGCCAATGTTACCAGCTGGCCACTGAAATGTGAACAACAAATACGCTCTGGAACACTCAGAGATTAGAGAGATTATTAATTCAACAACATAACACACTGACAAAGACTTCACAAAGTCAGTCTACTTTTAGTACTATTTATTTTTAATGTATGAAAAACAAAATCAGAAAGTACTAAGAATGTGAGGCACAAAGGTTAGCCACATTTTAATATCTGCAAACCCTATAATGCATTCAGTCTCAAACACTAAGTTATCATGTAAAAAGAATACATACATAAATAAGCATAGTATACCTCTAACATTTTTTCAAAACCCATCCCCTTTTCATAAACTGATGCTACAGAAAGAGGCTCCCATGCTACAGCTATCAATAGCTAGTCTCGCAACAGCTTTCAGCCACTGGCAACTGTCTTCATGGTATGTCTGGGGCTCACAGAACTCTTTTGCCCCTGTGTAACGATTCTCAGGCTGTCAGAAGCAGTTGGGTTTTGGGTTGCTACCTGGCAGTGTCAGGCAAGGTCGAGAAGGTCCACAAGAGGTTAAAGCAATCCCACTCTCCTGCAGTCTCCCTAACCCCAGAGAGCCATTGCACAGGACCGCTCATCTCTTATTACCCTGTGCCTTGTCACCACTTTGAAGTATTACAGGGGGAAACGTTATTCACTGTCAATACCATCTGTCTCTTGGAATTAGTTTGTAAATATATATGTTTCCATAGTATTTAATAACCTGGAGCACAGGTCCAGCTCCACTTTATATCATAACATAAAACTTTTGAATATAAACTTAACTCGTTTTAAAATGACAAACTTTTATTTTGATATGTTCGATTGAAAATAAGAAGAATATACCAGTCTAGTGAGCTCTTATAATTAATATTTTCTTGTTTTATTTTTTCTGTGTTCATTTTTTGTTTTTCTCTGAAACGGATGAAAAATATTGTGCTCCCCTGGTATTTCACAATTTGTACCCTTCATTACAGTCCTTGATATTTCATGTTTATATATATTTATATAACTGAATAAAACATTAACCACCAAAAAGACATGTTAAAACTGTTTTCCTAGCATGTCCAGACTTCCTTCCAGAATGCAGAAGAGCTTTTTATTTCTCTAAGTGCCCTGTTGTGTTGTGCCGTGCCCTCATTTTTGCCACTCAGAGGGGGATAGCATGGCAGGCAGCTCTGCCGTATTCCTAACGTTCTCACTGTTGCCTTCTCAACAGGGTAGCTGGTTATTCATTTATTCTTTCGCCCAGTTTTAACTCACTAGGGAAACTCTGCCCTTGTAAACGAGATGCTCTGTTTCAAGAGGTGCTCCTGGTTAAATGAATTTGAAATACAGATAGAAATGTGCCTTTGGTTTCTACAAAACCCCAGGGTTGCCTATTTTCATAAATACGTTATAACAATTTCTCTTGCTATCTACCATGTACAGTTTTTCTTTTCTTTTTTTTTTAAATCTACTGCTTGGCGTTGCCCTGTCCTTGTATCTCTGTAGCTTTGCACACAGCCAAAAGGTGCCTGCATACAGTGCCTTGCGAAAGTATTCGGCCCCCTTGAACTTTGTGACCTTTTGCCACATTTCAGGCTTCAAACATAAAGATATGAAACTGTAATTTTTTGTGAAGAATCAACAACAAGTGGGACACAATCATGAAGTGGAACGAAATTTATTGGATATTTCAAACTTTTTTAACAAATAAAAAACTGAAAAATTGGGCGTGCAAAATTATTCAGCCCCTTTACTTTCAGTGCAGCAAACTCTCTCCAGAAGTTCAGTGAGGATCTCTGAATGATCCAATGTTGACCTAAATGACTAATGATGATAAATAGAATCCACCTGTGTGTAATCAAGTCTCCATATAAATGCACCTGCACTGTGATAGTCTCAGAGGTCCGTTTAAAGCGCAGAGAGCATCATGAAGAACAAGGAACACACCAGGCAGGTCCGAGATACTGTTGTGGAGAAGTTTAAAGCCGGATTTGGATACAAAAAGATTTCCCAAGCTTTAAACATCCCAAGGAGCACTGTGCAAGTGATAATATTGAAATGGAAGGAGTATCAGACCACTGCAAATCTACCAAGACCTGGCCGTCCCTCTAAACTTTCAGCTCATACAAGGAGAAGACTGATCAGAGATGCAGCCAAGAGGCCCATGATCACTCTGGATGAACTGCAGAGATCTACAGCTGAGGTGGGAGACTCTGTCCATAGGACAACAATCAGTCGTATACTGCACAAATCTGGCCTTTATGGAAGAGTGGCAAGAAGAAAGCCATTTCTTAAAGATATCCATAAAAAGTGTCGTTTACAGTTTGCCACAAGCCACCTGGGAGACACACCAAACATGTGGAAGAAGGTGCTCTGGTCAGATGAAACCAAAATCGAACTTTTTGGCAACAATGCAAAACGTTATGTTTGGCGTAAAAGCAACACAGCTCATCACCCTGAACACACCATCCCCACTGTCAAACATGGTGGTGGCAGCATCATGGTTTGGGCCTGCTTTTCTTCAGCAGGGACAGGGAAGATGGTTAAAATTGATGGGAAGATGGATGGAGCCAAATACAGGACCATTCTGGAAGAAAACCTGATGGAGTCTGCAAAAGACCTGAGACTGGGACGGAGATTTGTCTTCCAACAAGACAATGATCCAAAACATAAAGCAAAATCTACAATGGAATGGTTCACAAATAAACATATCCAGGTGTTAGAATGGCCAAGTCAAAGTCCAGACCTGAATCCAATCGAGAATCTGTGGAAAGAACTGAAAACTGCTGTTCACAAATGCTCTCCATCCAACCTCACTGAGCTCGAGCTGTTTTGCAAGGAGGAATGGGCAAAAATGTCAGTCTCTCGATGTGCAAAACTGATAGAGACATACCCCAAGCGACTTACAGCTGTAATCGCAGCAAAAGGTGGCGCTACAAAGTATTAACTTAAGGGGGCTGAATAATTTTGCACGCCCAATTTTTCAGTTTTTTATTTGTTAAAAAAGTTTGAAATATCCAATAAATTTCGTTCCACTTCATGATTGTGTCCCACTTGTTGTTGATTCTTCACAAAAAATTACAGTTTCATATCTTTATGTTTGAAGCCTGAAATGTGGCAAAAGGTCACAAAGTTCAAGGGGGCCGAATACTTTCGCAAGGCACTGTATCTGAGAGTCATGATCAAAGAGCAGTTGTGATCTCGGGCGGATGCCCCTTGTTGATGCATGAGTTATGCTGATTTTAATCAGAGGTGCGAACCACAATCTAATCCACAAACTTCGGCTCAAAGTTTCATCACGAGGCGGCGGCTGGAGCGCCTCCAAGAAAGGGGGGCTGGCTCTGTTCATTGGTGAAAATAGGACACTGCCATTCTGTACTGTCTTTGGAGTTGCTTTGTTCCTAAATTTAACTGTTCTGATTGAAGATTACCGGAAGAAGACTGGCTTTTTAGTTTTTAGAAGAAAATTAACCTTACAACCTACAACCTAACCTTACAATCTATTTCTCTACCACACACACTTCTTGAATGCTTTGCTGAAAACTCTTCCTATGTAAAATAAGAATATTTTACCATGTAAATGGACTCAACTCAACGTTTGTTGTATAATTATTTTGTTCATACATTACAGCAGATACATTACGTCTGAATCTAAATTAACCACACAAATTTTTTTTACTATAATAACTTTCTCCCCATCACAAGTGTAATTTATTCCCAAACTCCCGACACTGATGTCATGCACGTTGTTTTTTTTTTTTTTTTAATGTTGTTGTTTTAAAATGTCTTTTAACCAGGATATCATGTTGTAATTGTACAAAAAGAGTAGCCCTTACGACTCCTCCAACTATCTGTCAGCTAAATTCACTGCTGCTTACAATGTTTACTGTTCATCGTTAATGTCCTCATTCCAGAAAGCTCAAGATGAAAGCTAGTTAAAGACTTATCTAGACAATGTTAGTTACATCGAAGACAAGAGGCAGTTAGTTAACAATTCCACAGCAGCACTGGAATTAAGTGAAAGCTAGTTAGTAACACATGATTGAAACTCAATGCGGGAGCAAGAGAACACAGGAACAAAATAAATAAAGTATTTGATGCCGACCCTACTTTTTAATACACTAAATATGCACCAAAATGCAGTACGTGCCTTTTACTGATCTACTGGTCTCACATACAGTACCAGTTTTGTGTTCTACAGTACCTGTAAAGCTTGCACTAACATACACTATTCAGCTGTGACATGTTCTGCAGTTAACTGAATCAGTGCCAATATGCAGTGTAACCTTGCATGTTTATTTTTTTATTTTTTTTACTGCATTACCTATACTGCAGTGCTGCAGTTTATCTGGCCACAACTCAAAATTCCCAAACCGGATTCTGTGCATATTCCCTCAGAACAAAAGAGAGCTGACAAGATTCCACAATCCAGCGGTCGGCAACTCCGCTTTACATATTGCAGGTATTCGTAATCCGTGTCCTCGGCAGATGCCATAGATACGGACACACACACACTCATGAATTGAGCAATCTTACATAATTCCTTATATAATGCAGACATCTCATCCCATCAATGCGTTACTAAGCACATTGCAGTGGGATGCTGGAGTAAATCCTGCATCACCCCACATCTTTACACAACTCTCACAATATGAGTAGCCAAGAATTAAACTTTTAATGACTCTTGTCATAATGTTTTAAGTGAGACTGATATGTGTGCCACCCTGTGTGTAGTATGTCACAGCAGTCTGAGAAAGGGCTCCTCCATTGTGAAATGAAATGAAATCAAGAGCAAACCCCTGAACCTCCAGTGTCCTGACATGTGAGAATAGACACCGGCAGAGCTTTTAGCTGCTCTTTGATGGAACTATAATTAGTCTATATACTCAATGCAGTTTTTAAAGAAATAAAATTGCAATAAAAAGAGTTCAGCGCTACCAAACACAGAACACATCATAAAACAAAGCACATGAAATAATCTGGATGCTTTTGAAGCGCCTGCTCAGAAAAGTGTATTTAACTGAAAAGGGGCAATAATTAACCCAAACCCTCTACAGATTTTATTTTTCTTTCTTTCTTTATGGTCAAATGTATCCTTTTTGTTCCCACACTCCCTGAACACACATATTTGCTATATAAATTCAAAAAATAAAAAATAAATTCTAGGATGTGTGCACGACAGCAGTGTATGAAAATCTCAGAAATCCTCTTTTTGTTTGCTGCAGATAAGACATGTGCAATGCTTTTCTGACAAGGATCATGCTAAACTAAAGCTTCGTGACCCAGCACATTTCCCCACTGTTAAGTTTACACTGCTTTATGAAGGGTGCATGGGATGTACCAGTGGCTGTATTATATCCTTCAGCCCAGGCATTCAAGCTCCTGCAGGGATTTTTTTAGTGCAGGGACCCTGTTCCTCACTAAGACCATCTTGTCTCCTTGACAAAGCTCCTTTCTAACTTCTTACTTACTGGCTACTTCCTGCACGATGGCATGCAGTTGTATAGGGATGGGGGACGACTTTAGCTTAGCCTGGGATAATTTCACAGGCCCAGGGCACTCTGACCCCCATGGCCCTGGGGTCAAAAGTCAAGTTTTGTTCGTAGACATCTGCGTGCACGAAACTAAAGGGAAAACAAAAGTAGAGAAAAATCCACCAGTGTGATGGGGGGAGACAAGCAGATGGGAATGTCAGAGTGGAGAGCCACACAGCTTCCATCTCATGCCCTTTGCTCACACGTTTGGGAGGCCAATCTTAAAAAAAGAAACTCCAATACAGTACCGTGTATGCTTTATAATAAAGCTACTTTATATAAACAAGGCAATGCTCAATACACGCTGGCTTTCCAGTTTGTTTCTCCAGCACAGACTCGAAGAAAAGCTACTGTAGCAGTCAGCTTTACTGTTTATTACTGAATATGCATATTGTATGCAATTTGTCAGGGATTCACCAAGTTTATGCTTCTGTTAAAATGAATAGCTTTTAGATTGAAACATGAATGTTTTTAATGATATGAGCAAGCAGGACTTCAATTTCCATGTTTGTATAAATGATTTTAACAAACAGAACTAAACCAAAAGCCAACCACATTTCATGTTCATAACTCACAGCTCCAAAACAAAACCAGCAATATTTCACTGAATATGCGTGCATTAAAAGCAAATACCTAAAAGAAAGGTTAATTATTAAATGTGACAAGGGTTTTCTAAAGCTTGTTAACATGCACCTTCATCATCCCCCATAAATACTTGGTGATGGCTCTCTGCAGTTGGTATGATAGTGTTAAAAATGCAGCGTGAAGGAGAGACCACACAAAATACTACACCAGAGCTAGTTATGGACAAAGCACAGCGTGAATATTTAACACATTAAACACACAAAAAAAAGTTTGGGATAACGAAGAAAATGCTCACACCTTATTTCAATGCAACTCAAGGAAAACGAACCTGGCTGTTGCGTAAACTGTCACTGCGTTAACTAAACCTAGCACCTACCGTACTGACAAACTGCAAGCACAGTGTTTTTATATAGATGATAGATTGTAGGATAGTTTGCTAACGTAATACCATTACACCATGATGAGAAAGCTATTTTGCATTTCTTTGTCAGTTAAAAAAAAAAAAAACCCATCCACTCGTTTAAATTTTCCTTTTACTTTTGAGATGTAGAGGAAGTAAAAATCTGCCCGAGGATAAGGATGAACTGGATTATTTACAGAAGAACCGAGTCCTCAAAGAAACTGAATTGTATTTATTTTTAATCATTATCTGGTTTCCCCCATAGTATCTAAAAGGCACCAACTCGGTGAGTGGTTATTTGATTTAAAATAATAAAAATATTTTTAAAAAAAACAAACAGATCAGCTTACCAGTTCTACGAATGAAAGACCACCATAACTGTGAGCAACAAAAAATATATTCTTCGCTGAAGATTTAGATATAAAGTTGTCCCACACATAGACTACATGCTCTTCAGGGGAACTGTTTTCCTGTAAGAAAAAAACAAGAAAAAGAAAGTTTTATTTACTGTTTTCGAAGTCTTAATAATGATTTTACACCAAATATATTTCAGGCAATAAAAAATAAAAATATGTGAAATGTATCTTTGTTTTATTTTTTATATTGAAAACAGCTGAGAAAATAGGAATGGTAACATTTTATTTACTATAGAACTCATTTAGCTTTGCTATAAAAAATCATTCAAGAGACATGCATTAGCATTTCACAACTTTGATTTCCAGTAATACCCCACATGAGTGAAATGCATTGTTCTGTTCAATTATGTGGGTTCTGGTTTTCATTAGGCAAGCATTTTCTTTGTGATCCACAGCTTATTGTACTTCTGAAACAAGTTCAGGCTGGTAAACAAGGTCTATAAATTCTGTAAAAATGTGGTACTTTTAATGCACCTTTATTAATTGCAGTTGTTGACAGCATGCACAACTCTGGCCAAACACAGAAGATTATTGCTTAACAAATACATAAACAATCATTCAATCAATACATAAATAAAGTATTTCATTAACTTGTCACCAAGTATGAACATAAATAGAGATCTTCAGGGCAATTCAAAAGACACTAAGTATGACAATAATACACACACTGTTTATAATTCCAGGCTGTTAACTGGAAATAAGGATGCACTTGTATGTACACACCCTGTTTTAGGTGCAAACTGTGTTCCTTTTTCTTGTGAAATATAAAAATAATAACATAAAAAATATAATCTTATTCTAACACCAGCAAGAATGGACATCCACAACTATCAAACACTCAATTGTAGTATATATATATATATATATATATATATATATATATATATATATATATGAATGCCAAAAGAAAAAACTGGAATACATAACAAAACATTACAAAACGAAGACTACAAACAGAGATGTTTGTCACAGAATTGAGTATGTGTCCTTTTCTGTTTATCTATCTCCATATATATATATATATATATGCAAGAGTGGCCTTACAGGGAGTCGCAGGTGGTTCAGGTACTGTATGCACAGTGATATTACAGTTTTGTAAAATGATTAGATTTACTGCAGGACAGACAGACAGGCATGTTTGAATCTGTTTTATTATATGAACAGAATAGCTAGGAAGAAAAAAGAGAATGTTACACCAGATCAACAATGAGCCCATCCAGAGGCACACTGACTGTATTAGTCAGTAATTCAGTATAGCATCAATGTGTTTCTAATGCTGCTGAAGAAACGCAGGTACAAGCCCTTATCAACTACGCACAGCTTCAAACACCTGGGCTTTCCAGAGCCCTTGTATATGATTGACTACCTGAGCTGATAACACATGGAATTATCTAAACAACATTTGCATATTTGTGTAATTATTTCCTTGGGTTAATTAGCTCCTGCAAAGCAGTCCACCCTTTGAGACTGCATCCAGTGACAGGTTCACATATTTTCTGTGCGGATGCCAAATTTGACGGGCCCCCTACTGCTAGCCTGTTGCCAGTATCTTAAGAAATGACTGGCAGTCCATTTTAGGCTACAGCTCGGGTTTTCCATCTTATTCCATACATTAGAACTAAAGGCACTGTTTCTCTTTGAGGCACCTCTGCATAAGTTTGAATTGCAGAAAGAAAGTGAATAGGTGAAAAGTACATGCTTACCATAATAGCATAAAACCCCTTTGTTTAAACTGTTACACATACTGTAGTACAGTATCTGCAATAGGATCACGACACTATTGTCATCTGTCAAAAAATAATATAAAAGCCATTGCCGTTTATTTCAAGGGTGTGCTTGAACAAACCTTTTATTTTTTTATTAATGGTTCCTCATACAAAATGTGGTCTGTATGTCAGTGTGACTGCCTATGTTGCACTCCACATGGTGAACACAATAACTGCCTTGAATTTCCACAAATCTTCCAGATTGCATTTGTGTCTAATCCAATAAACTGTTGGTTTTATACAATTTGTATCTTGTGCACTGCTTGCAAGTAGACATACATACATACAACAGGTAGCTACATACCGGTATATACTGTGTACATACAGTACAGATACATATAGTTTCAGGATTGGAGGCTGTTGAAAAGAGAGTCCATGTCTCCTGTTATCTGTTGTGATTGTTTTAAACATTAGGAAGACTTCTAGCTTTTATACCACTTTTAACGAACTTCATTATTTGTTTTTCAGCAGTCATCCAATTCTCAGGCTTTTTAGATGCAATATTTATTGATTTAAATTAGACTTTTACTGATTTCAATTTAATGATAATTAAACAGAGATTATTGTTCTTATATATATATATATATATATATATATATATATATATATATATATATATATATATATATATATATATTAAAACCTAAGAAAGAACTTGTTTCTAAAACGTACCCAATGACCATTTCCATTTTCATCATCAGAATTTCTTTCAAGCTTGTAAACTGTTCTGAATTATTCAAAAAGAATACGCCATTAAACGAAACAATATTTGTCATTGTGAACTTCAGACAGCTTTAGTTCACATATGACTGTCATTCCAGATTAGGTTTGCTCTCTAAACAGAAACGGAATTATCTTGCATACAACATTCAAGGTACAATTTCCAGACACTTGTTATCCAATACTAATCTGTTTGCCTTTTTGTTTTGCCAGAAAAAAAAACAAGGAATGGCTAATCTGAGCAATGCATCTCTATTGCAAGTCTGTGCAGAAGTTTCTATTAAAATGAATGTCAGCCTTGCTTTTCAACCCATTACCCCTTCAAATTCCCAAGTCCTTCAGAAATATGTTTGGATTTCCAGTTCCTCCGGTCTGTTTACACGGCCTAATGAGAAACAGAAATATAAAAGCGCTGTGCAAGGGCAAGAAAAATAACATTATGGCCAAAAAAAAAAAAGCTAAACCACAGGAAACAATGAATCCAACAGACTTCAACACATTTGACAAACAACTGCTAAGTATTTTGAATAACAGTTTTGGGTTCAGGAAGAACAAAGGTAAGCTGAGCGGCTGAAATGTTTCTTGTTTTGTACCAAATGGGTGATGTGGATACCGTCTAATCAAAGAGGAAGGGGCCTTCACTAATCAAGAAGATTATGTATGAAGTCTGAAGGTGTTTGTGTGTTTAAAGTAATACTCGGAAAATCCGGGACGCTGGGCAGAGTTAATAAGCTTTCAAATATTTACAATATATTTATAATAACATTTTAAACTGAAGATGTATGTAAAGCATAATAAGAACCATGATTCTATCTAAATCATGCCAAGGATCAGAACTTTGAATTCATTATAAAACAAAAATATTTAATAAAAAATGTAACAGGTATCATCTTCTGTCTTATGTGTTAATAACTTTGCAAACATACAAGATATGCATTTTACATTCAGAGAGGTTACTTAACTCTCCAATGAAGCCTCTATTGTCTTCTAAATAGCATCATGCATTAGTGATACATAAAACAAGTGTATTTAGGTTAAACAGTCATCAAATATAATTTCGACTCTGGAGAAGAACACGATACTCTCTGAAATCATTTAGAACACAAGTCTTTCTGAAAGCTTTTATTTTTTGACCTGTGTGTCGCATTATGGATCCACATTAGTATAACCAAGTCCATACTGCACATCCATTTTACTTACTGGTACAGGAGCTGTGAGATTTTAACTTGCAAATGCATTGTGTGTTTTAGTATTTTCTTTTTAAATATCCCCTTCAGTCACTGCCTGTATAATTGTAACATGTTATGTTTCCTATCTATGTATCTGTTTTATAATGCATAATGTTATTTTTCAAAGTTTTGGCAGGGCAACTTCTTGAACTCCATAGTGTTCACACAAACTGCTTTAAAATGTGTAAAAATGTAATTAAAAACCATGACCAAAAGTGATATGAAAAGTTGTTGCTGCTAAATAACTTATTTTAAAACTAATTAACAATGCCACTGTATCAATCTATTAAAGAGGAAGGGGGGATACATTTCACGTACTGAAACATTCTTAAAAATACAATAAATGATTACCATCCAGTGTTATCTTAATAACCTTTATGAAAGGTATGGAGCAATTAAAACAATAGAATGGGGTATATTTTAACTAGTGATCAGTGCCTAATCTACAATATGCCCAGATGCTTTCCTATTTAAATTAAATTAAATGACAATAAATTAAGTAAGCAGTCAGGAAATTCAATTAAACTTGGGTTCAAATGCTCAAACTTGCTTCTTCTGCCAACTGCAAGTAAATCTAATCAACAGTACATCTTAACTATTAGGGAATTGGTGCCTAGAAATCCAATGACAGTCAAAATATTATTTAAAGGGATTTTGCAGAGAGACAATGTGCCATGACCTCCTTAATATAGATCTATAATTCAATGTATTTATTTTTATAATTTCCATTGATTTCTATGCTGAAATATATATAGCCAACTAAGAAGCACATTCTTGCATTGTGATTGCCTAACACACTAATCAAAGTCCCAGACAGATTCCAGTAAGAAAAAAAGAGAAACGAGGGACAATTTATTTGGTCAATGTCAATTTCATACACTGTAACGCTGGACATAAATAGAACTGCTGACAAACATGTCTGGTTGCATTGATACAAATATCAGAAGAATGATTACATATTCCGTTTAGTTAAACTGCTTTAGGATTTTAGCTGGGAATGATTTGAATCAGCTGTTCCCCAAATCACATGCGGGGTCCTTAGTGATTTGAGTGCATTAAAATATCCTGGAATCATACAGGGCCAATACATTTTCAAATCTAAACTGATAAACTTTTTTTTGTCTTTCAATTAAACTGATCTGAGGGCTGTTGATGTGGTCACAGCTGTACTGCAGGAGCTGTTTCTTGCAAGCGTTTTCAGTGTAAGTATTGTATATGGTGCTGTACAGTACAGGCTGATATCCACCCACAAGAGGTAGGACTTCAGGCAGCTCTGACCTTGAGTGGGCTGTAAATTAGACTGTACCTCACAGCATTCTATACTGTATCTTTTATTTATAGGCTAGTTAAATAAACAGTACAGCTAATCTTAATGTGACACCATTGTCATCTGATACAAACGAATACAAAGTAATTTCAGATGGCTGTATCAGGGTCTAGTATATTATACATAGAATAATATACGAGTCAGAATATATTGTCACACAATAATATATCTCTCAAGTTGGTTTTGGCCATAAATTACCATTACCAGTCCAAAACCAAGAAGACGAGACATATTATTGTGTGAGGAATATTTTTTATTTTTAATAGACAAATAAAATCTGCATACCTTGTTTCCCCCACTGAATGCAAGTACGACATTGTGAGGTTTATGTCAGCAAGTTGTGTTTGTTTTTTTTTGTATTTTCGTTTTTCTGCTCTAATTTTTTTTAAAATATATTTATATACCTTTTAATATATTTCACAAATGATTGTAAACTGTAATGTACTTTAGTGTTAATTGGATTTATATGATTCTAATTTACTAAACTAAAACGTTCTTGTTGGGAGGCTTTCACTGACACAAATAACCACGTATATTGAGGTATATATGGAAGACAGAAACATACCTAATAAACTGCTGTTTACAGTTTTATAAGTCCTTGAATGTATTCTTCATAAAATATTCATCTGCAAACAAATACGAAAAAAAAAAATGGAAATGAGTTTGCCCAGGTCCTTCAATCTAAGACATATGCTGAAATTTCACTGCATTTCTCTGCAGTATCCATGCAATTCTTCATGTATGAACACTTGCTTATATTGCTGGTCAGTTTTAGAATAATGCATGAGGTTTTTTTTTTTTTCGTTCTTTAATACACCACCTTTGCACTAAGCTTACAGTAAAAAGTACTGGAGTAGATATCACATTACCATCTTGGGTAATAATTAGTTGATACAGAATGTTGCAGGAAAGACAACACTGTAACAAAGCCAGGAAGTCTTGCAGGCTGACTGGATAACAGAATAAAGATATCCGAGGGAGGGGGCTGTTCTATACTATAAAGATTATCAGGACCAGACTGTATAACACTAAGACCTTGCTGGCGTCAAGCTAATCTGACAATATTTGGTGGTGCATTGTTTCAAATCAATAACTAATTAACAAAGTACAAAAGAAGTTGCTCAGCTTTCTGAGATTCCTTGTTAGAAATGGCTTTTGGCTGCACATGGGCAGAAAGGTCATCTTAGTGACATCTCCACCAGTCTTTCAACATCCTGCCACCGTCAGATTAAATTACTTTTAGCAATTAATTGACACAAGTTAAAACAGAGGCACATTTGTTAGAGCTGGCTGTCAGATGACATGGTGAGCAGTTGTTTTGATATGAATTTCTAGCCCAGACCCTGGATCATATCTTTCATTTTTTTGGTTGACCTGACTGGAAGATTGGGAGCAACCTTCTAACTTGAACTCCAGAGGCCTCACCTTGGAGGCTTTCCAAGGATTGGATGTTGAGCAGCTTTTGAAAGGCATTCCACTGATGTTGAGGCTCTCAGTGGCGTGGGATGTGTTTGCACTCCGCAGTGCTGGTAAAGGAGCTGCCACCTACAGTACGCTCAAATACTAATACCAGCCGCCTCACACATCCTGGGCAATGAAAACTGATCATGAAATCTGTACAGGAGGAATTCAGCTTTCTTGTTTTTGTATTTTAGCGCAAGGACAGACATTAAGAATATTCTTTTTAAAATGTAATACTCAAATATTCTTGCATTTTGAATTAGCTGGAAAACAAACATATAATTAATACCATTTTACTGAGCAGAAGCAGCACTTAACCGATTTTAAAAACACTTCCTATAACAGTATTAAATGATAATAGCATTTAATGTACTACAAATTGTATCTGTGATTCATCAATTTAGTTCATTATTCAATAGTTCAGCTTTTTATGCAACTTACTTATGAAAGCATTAAAAAAAATGTATATGTAAAAATAAATAAACAAATACATTTATCTTGGAGACTACACTTTCACTTGCCCAAGAATGGCACAAACAAATAACCTGTACCCTTTTTGAAAATTACTAATATGTAAAAATATATATATATAAAAGTGTATAAAAGCATATATTTAGAAATAACCCCAGCCAAACAGAGTATATTGTGCACTGAAGACAAGTCTGCTTTGATTGAAAGCAGTCTGAATCAGCAGATTTCTGCCATGCTCTCTCAAACAAAGGTGACACAATAATGCATACATCTCATCTCAAACAGGCTTGGCATTTAGAACAGTATGTTATAACTCCACTGACATTTAATCAGACAGAAATAAATATGGAAATAAATAAATAATACACATGGGCCAGCACACTTCAAAGTAGAAAATGAATTTTAAAAACATTTTCAAAAAACATAATCCATGTCTTAAGAAAGAAAGAAAGAAAGAAAGAATGAAAGAATGAAAGAAAGAAAGAAAGAAAGAAAGAAAGAAAGAAAGAAAGAAAGATCCTACAAAGGATGGGGTCCTTTATATTATTGATGAATGCCACAAGAAGAAATGCAAAAGTATTATTATCTTTTACAGAAACCAATGCCTATAAACGCAAGTCTGAACTTTCTGCTGATTGTCTTTATATCCTTAGGATTGGTTTTTTTTTTTTTTTTCAAACAGCAGAATTCTAATCCTGCCCAGTCAGACCCAATGGAAATCTTTGGAAGCTTCTTAAGCCATGAATGTCTTTTTTGTTCATGGTATTCCCTCGCTTGGCTGGCAGAAAATAGGTAACTGGATTAGTGCTAAAATTCAGAGTAAAGTGAACTCCCAAACTTCTGTATAGCAAGTGCTAAGAAACTCAGCATCACTAAACATGAACCAATGGACTGTGATCTTGGAAAGACTAGCGATTAGGCAAGGTTGGGAGGTTAGAAACTATGAACTAAAGGCTAAAAAGTAAGATTGGTAAAAGCAGTTAAGGGCTTATTAATGTGTGTAAGGAACTGTACTAATCAACTCAGCTTTATTTTCTACTTGCTCACAGCAGCCCAACCCATAATATGCAGGTGGTCTGTTTCTATTTAATTAATAAATAAATAAATAAATAAAAAGCACAAATAAAATAGCAAGCTTGATTTATTAAAAAAAAAAAAAAAAAAAAAAAAGGGGGCTATACGGCAATAAATGATGAAAAACTCACTGTTAAGGAGTTGGCTGATTTCTATGCACCCCTCACCCCAATCATAAAGCAGTGCCTAAAGGGAATATCTAATGAGAATTGGGATCAAATTGGTACAATTATCTTAAAAAGTTAAAAAGGATTCTCTAATTTGAAGCACAGGGAAATGCATTACGAGGCTAAACATTTACTTTGTCACGGCTCAGTTGTGTTCCCTTCCTGTTGATGATGATACTGTTCATGTTTAGGCCAGCTGTGGGTGTGCAATGTTTGGCTTTATGCTTCGAACAAAGAAGCCAAAAGAAGAAGAAGAAGAAGAAGAAGAAGAAGAAGAAGAAGAAGAAGAAGAAGAAGAAACAGCAACCAATGTCCTATACTAGAACTGTTACATAGTATTTATTATGCTGTCTCCTATATGAATGAATGACAAACAACGAAAGATGTGCATTGAATATGATTGCCAAGATGAGAGACTGTGGGCAGGCAAACATGACGTTTCCATCAATAAGGATAAGGCTCGCCGGCAGCGAAACACGCTGATTCCATACCGAACACCGAATGCTCATATACTGTACGCATCCCGAGCCCTGCTAACCATTTTCATAATTTCATGTACTCTTAGAGTCTAACATTGTTAGGCTGGATTTATTCTGGTCTGCCTTGTCAGTGAAAGAGAAACTAAATTTGCAGGTTTATTACTAATCTGTTGACATTTGCTGTCTTCACTCTCAAATGCGGCTTGGCAGATGTTTTCAAAAACAAGAATTCTGTCTTATTACAAAACATATTAAACAGCCTTGGCTGGCAGGCTTGTCTGACATCATGTTATTGCCCTGACTAAATCACTCCTCTGCTAAGCCATAATGTAGGCCAGCTAGTACATTATTTCCCAGTTAAGGAAAGATACAGTACAAACTAATAAAGCAAATGCTTTGATATCTAAGGATCTCAGCGGTCAGTGAAGATCACCCATTGTAGTGTTCATTAAAAACATATTGGTATAAAATTCATGAATGAGACAATCAGAAAAATGTAAAAGTTAAATATTAATATAAATAATACACACGCACAGGGACGCCTGACTTTGTTTAATAGTGTGTGTGTGGGGGGGGCAAAGGTAAAGAAGAACTGGGAAGCACCGGTAAACCTCATTCTTACTGTTCAATCTTTTTCAAGATTTGTTTTTTGTAACACTAGGCCTAAACCCACAAAATTGGACAGATGTTTCAACATAAAATATAGAATATCTACTAACTGTGCATTTATTAAGTACAAACACAAGTAGCGCCAAATGGCAGAACCAGTTCATGTGGCATATCTGCATGCTGTACAGTACCTATAATTCCAACATTCAGCTAATTAAAGGGAAGTGCGATACAAACGCAAACAATAACATGTACAAAATGTAATAATATGGCTTGTTTATTGACAGATTGTGGCAATGTGCCCCGCCCCTGTGTGCAATTGTGTGTTATGTGTTGTATGTTGCGTGTGTAAATGTTGGTGTATAGTCATTGGTACACGGGATATAAACGGGTCTGTGTTTCACGTGTATTTAAAAAGTGTAGATTTGTATTTAGGCACGAGGAGAGCACAAATCACTTCACGTGCTGGTTAAATGTAATATGTGAGCACGGGGTTGCACAGAATTAATTCACGTGCTGGGATTCAAGTGAATAATTAATTAGTAATTGAATCCCAGCACAATAGTATATATAGACGCACATTTCTTGCACTCAGGGTTAGGTGTTCAGAGAGTGGAGAACGGGTGAGAGAGAAGGAGTAAAATCGTCAGCGTAATTATAAATATAATAAGTGTATTCTCACCGTGTTTGTTCGTCTCCGTTTCACCTGTGTGTTAGTGTCTAGTCGTTTTGTCTGTTTATTTTGGCGTCAAGTGCCGTGTCCTGTTTTGTATTCCATTGTTCAAACCTTTTATTTTCTGTGCTGTTTTATTAAATGCTGAGCGAAACCATTCGCTCAGCTCCACCAAAACCCCAAGTCTCTGTCTGTTTACTCCCTGCTTCTGGTCTGACGCCACCCACTCCGGCCGTAGGACGCTCAGGCTCCTCCCACTCGGGCTGTGGACGCTCAGGCTCCTCCCACTCGGGCTGTGGACGCTCAGGCTCCTCCCACTCGGGCTGTGGACGCTCAGGCTCCTCCCACTCGGGCTGTGGATGCTCAGGCTCCTCCCACTCGGGCTGTGGACGCTCAGGCTCCTCCCACTCGGGCTGTGGACGCTCAGGCTCCTCCCACTCGGGCTGTGGACGCTCAGGCTCCTCCCACTCGGGCTGTGGACGCTCAGGCTCCTCCCGCTCAGGTACTGGAGAGGGCAGCGACTGCTCCTCTCCCTCTTGCTCACTGGAAGGCATCCCTCCCATGTCTGCAGCTAGGTAACCCAGCACCACAATGGTGAGGTCACGAACGGATGCCGGGTTGTGCTGTTGCTCCCAGTCCTCCCATCGTTTCCCATCTCGCATCTGCAGTGCGTGAATAACCATGGGGAGGTCACTGGCGAAGTTCCCCTCGGGGTGCACCAGCCAGTCCCATATTTCCCGGGACGGTGGGGAACCCGGTGGCAGTGGGGGTAGAGGGGTGGCTACTGCAGCTGTTGTTGTTGCTGCTGCTGCTTCTGCTGCTTCCTGCAGCTCTTTCTTCCCATCCTCGCTTTATTTTATTATTTTTTTTTCACAAAACCCCCTCTCCTGGTCTGACGCTTGGAGGCGCTATTATCCCACGATGACACCACGTGTCACAAAGACGGCCAGAGTGGGTGGCGTCAGACCAGACAGGAATACACAGACAGAGACGGTGGTGATGATGAGCTGAGTGCAATGGCTGCACTCAGCGTTTATTAACAAAATAAAAAGGTTTAACAGTACAAAAACAGGACACGGCACTTGACGCCAAAATAAACAGACAGACAAAACGACTAGACACTAACACACAGGTGAAACGGAGACGAACAAACACGGTGAGAATACACTTATTATATTTATAATTACGCTGACGATTTTACTCCTTCTCTCTCACCCGTTCTCCACTCTCTGAACACCTAACCCTGAGTGCAAGAAATGTGCGTCTATATATACTATTGTGCTGGGATTCAATTACTAATTAATTATTCACTTGAATCCCAGCACGTGAATTAATTCTGTGCAACCCCGTGCTCACATATTACATTTAACCAGCACGTGAAGTGATTTGTGCTCTCCTCGTGCCTAAATACAAATCTACACTTTTTAAATACACGTGAAACACAGACCCGTTTATATCCCGTGTACCAATGACTATACACCAACATTTACACACGCAACATACAACACATAACACACAATTGCACACAGGGGCGGGGCACATTGCCACACAGATATATAGACATAAGTATGTTAAATTAAAATATTCCTTGCTCGGCTTTGTTTTAAATGTAGTGCTGGATGCTAGGTAATGTTTTTCACGTTTTGTCATCAGACAATGCTGAGCTCAATTACCACAGCGAAACCTGCTGCTACGAGACTTTCGGAAAGTAACACTATTGCAGGACAATGCTTGGTGCTGATAGGTTAAAACAATAAGCACCTGCCCTCACATTGCAATGCTTAGTGCTAATTGGTTGAAACACTACACGCCAGCCCTCACACAGCCAATTCATGACAATGGGTGGGTTCACGGAGATCATTCTGTGCAGATTCTGTGCAGAATCTGACCAGTTTAGCCAATGATCTTCTAAGAATGATCTCCATAAACACACCCATTGGCTAAATTGGTCAGATTCTAAACAGAATCTGTGCAGAATGATCTATGTGAACGCACCCAATATTACAGGCAGTGCAGATCAACCATACACTGTGCATGCGTTAACAAGAGTACAGTTGTGTTCGGCAGTACTGACAGACACCAAAATAAATAAATAAATACAAATTTATGAGCCGAGTATGTGAAATTTACCTGCCCCACACCAACGGAGTCGATGATATACTGAAATCTATATCTGAGCACTGGCATAGCCAGAACATTTTTTCCACTGGGGCAAAAATACAAATCTCTAGAAACTTTCAATTTTTGCCAAGCATTCCTGTTCTGATTCAGTTTTAAGCACAGCTATGGCCAAAATGTATATATTTTATTTATCATGTAATCAAAGAAACTACACAATTATATTGCAAAAGTGTACAGGAAGCCATAATAGTATTAGGCTACAGTATTTCATGTTAGATTTTGAAATGTCACATTTTTTAATTTTTGCCTGTACATGGAAAACTACAAAGCAGTATGTAATTCAATATGTTAACGTAACATTATTCAGCAGGTTTCATTCGGCTTTATGAAGCAAAGTGTGTTAATTCTATAGGGTGATACAAGACTTTTGGCCATAGCTGTACATCAATGCCTAAGGTTTAAACGTTCATAAAATGTAACCAAAATGCATGTCCCCATATTAGCTTATTAAATAGCTAATATTAAAATATGCTCTCATATCTCACATGAATATAGATTCATATTCATATACTCATTGGTTTAAATAAAGCTTAACAGTGTTATTTATTAGAGTGTGGCAATGTCGAATAACACTATTTATCAACTATTCATACCTTACAAGTTACAAGAACAAAGTTTCACGAGTTTGAGAGTGAAACACTGATAATGCATAAGATTTCCAAAGGAATTAAACATATTTTTAAACTACTGCCACCTGTGCATCTTGCCCCATCCTACCCTGTTATTTCCAAAATGTACCATTTTTTAAACTATTAACTATTTTGAAAAAATAATTGTAGCCAACGTTTTCACTAAAGTAAAACCAGGCTTGTGTGACTGTAACATGCCACTTTTTTTTTAATATGTACTGCTGCTTAATCTAAGTTAAAAAATAAAATAATTGAACTTGTTCATGGCCCCGCGGCAACATTACCCTATTTTTAATTCTAAAACCCAACATTATTTAATGTTTAATAATGGTCTGATACTCTGTCTTCCTTACCAGTACCTTTTTTTTTAATAATGGTCTTATACTCTCTCTTCCTTCAGATATTTTTGTGAGTAATAAATATAAAATATATGCCTGTATTTAAGCATTAATATTTAGTGCAGTCGTCTCTCTGACCACCTGCCAAGTTCACATTCATTTAGTGACGTGTTTTCTTACTGTTAGCTAACGTTAGCCACGGTGCAGGCCTTGGGTCAAACCAACGTGTTCGTGCGTGTAGGGAGAAGTTATTGTGATTGTTTATAAATGTGGCCCATCCTCTGAATACTTTTCCATTTTTATATTTATTTTAAAGATTTCAACGCAAACCAATGCCAAACACAACAAGGTATAACACATAAATAATGACTGAAAAAAGGGGGGGGGGGGGGGGGGGGGGGGCAAAATATATATTTTGACCAGCCCAATATTCAAAATTCATAGGCAAAGGAGAAGAAAAGAACCTAAGCATTGTGCATTCCCTGGTCTATAACTTCAGGGATACTGTCTTTCTGATGTCTGGTCTGTCTGTTTACCATGCTTCATGAACCTTAAAGACAGGCTAAGCATACATATATATATATATATATATATATATATATATATATATATACTTGTGTCAAGAGGCACGGCAGATGTGCAGATGATGTCACCTGCATGTTGTGTGCATTGTGTCTTTTTATTTATTACAAAAAAAAACATTTCAGTTTTGCATTTCTCTGATATTAAATACACAAGATAAAGTAATCAGTTCTGGTCTTGCATGCGCCGTATCTGACTACTATGTATAATGTATCGTATGGAAAGCAAGCAGAAGCTAATGTCAAAGAGTGAATAATATTGTGTGCCCCCTGCAGAATTAGAAAACCTTGGGTAGCACTGCTATAACGATCTCATGCTGCTAGCATTACAAAGTGCAAAGGTTCACTGAGAAAGAGGAAAAGGAATAGCGAGGGGCTGAGTTTCCTCATTATACCATTCCGGAGCTCTTCTAGCTTAAATATTTATTAAGATATTAATATCTCCTCTTCCCTTCATCTTCCTTCAGATGATATGCACCACACAATGCTCGAACGGCCAGTCACACAGAAGCAGAGCTGCAGCCACAGATGGTAAGACGTTAATGAAAGAGAGTAAAATAAATTATCCACTGCATGCACATTATTGGGGTTTTTTTGCAGCGTTCACAGATAAAATATAGTTAGGGAGAGATTTATGGTTTGACAAGCCAGCATCGTGATGAAACAACATGCAAATGTATGTCAAGCTACAGTGTGGCAAAGTTAACAAATGTCACATTGCCAAGGCTTTTACTCTGTAGCGTGTTTTTTTTTTTTTACTTTTGAAAACTTTTCAGGTGTTTTGCCTTAGAGCAATCTCTGACACAGTAGCTAGGCAACCGCAGCTTCAAGGCAGCTGAAACAGTCATTTTAAAAAGCGTCTATTAGTTAGATTATTTAAGGTTAAGGAAGCCTCAGTCAAATTTTAAAGTTTAAGCAGTACAATAGTGTATTTTTTAAGAAACATTGAAAAATCTGATAATTACATCCTGAAAAGTGCCTGACAGCAACCCATACCTTCTGTCAGCCTATGAATCAACCAGCAATTACAACTTTCAACGTGCTCCATAAAACAACCTTTAAATACATCTCCAAAAACCTACGAGCAAGCAGAAGAATGTCACTAACCCGGATGGGAATCTGTTCAGTCTCTCTTTCCTGTTGGGGGTTCCTGTATTTTTCATAGAAGTCGCGGCGCTTCTTAGTTTCCTTCTCATCCTTGCGCTCCCTCTTTTCTGCAGGCTCGTCAGAGCTGTCCGGGGAGGGCTCAGTCTGCTTCTTTGTTTTTTCCACTTCGATGTAGTTCTCGTTGGGGTTCAGCACGATCACTCCGTAACCCTCCTGGATGAAGAAGTCAATACAAAAAAACACAGATCAGGGGGACGGCTGTTGATTTTTAGAGCATGTGCTTGTATGGGCATTGGGGTGCCTGGCGTGAAAAAAAGAGAGACTTGTCAGGAAGTGTGGCAATGGATGTGCATTCTGCTGATAAACCAAGCTACCTGATGAAGACTTTGCCCTGGTGTGGCATTTGTGAAAAGTCATTTGGGGATGATTTTAAAATGCAGTTCCTGTTAACTATTAAGAGAGGATTATAAAAGCAAGACAAGCATCCAATGCTTTGAATTACAGTTACTGTTTCCAAAGGGCAGGTGTCAGTTACCATCAAGCATAATCCATTTTCAACATCAACCAGCCTTCAAAATACTGAAACACATGAGTGCTGGGCAATGTTATTTGTCAACAAAACCTGGACACGATGGAATACATAGCTGAACAGTAACAATACTAAAACATGAAAGTAATGCTGTCAAATGAACATTATATAATTCAAAGACCGTCTGACTGAGGCTAAATATCAAACGCTCATCGCAGGTGACAAACTCATGCCAATACAAACTTTACAGACATCTTGCCCTTCTTCCATTTAAATGTCAGCTTTGGATTCCACTTGCCTACCAGGGGGAACTATAGTTGCTAATGATCATGGTTTCTATGCAAGCTGGCAATTTTCTAAAATCAATTTATGGGCAATCACCAAAAACATTTACTCAAGCCAGGTATTATCATAAACATAACAGCTCAAATGGACCAAGGGGGGTTCATCCCCTCATTTCAATGGCTGGCTGTATGGCAGTTTGTGTTATAATATATATATATATATATATATATATATATATATATATATACACATACACATCTTAGTTACTAAACTGTTATAATTACATTCTGTGATATGATCATTGTTACAGCACCTATTGTAATCATATCATACAAAATGCTTGCTTAGTTGCTATGGAGTGTAAATGCATTATTTCCCCTTCCCCCAAAACAAACCTTTAAATAAAACCATGCATACCCTTAAGACCAAAAACAGATTTGTATCCCACATTGATAATAAGTTATGTCAGTGATCCCTGGCAATATCATAAATGGGGCATTCAATAAATAGTGTGTGTGTGTGTGTGTGTGTGTGTGTATATATGTGTATTATGTGCAATCACCTAACACATTTACCCAAGCCAGGTATTATCATAAACTTATAACACACCCCACTATAGTGTCATGTGTGTCTGTCTGTCTGTCTATCTCTAGCTATATCTATATATTTATATATATAAGTAGCTTTCGAGTTAAGGTGAGAGAAAGCAATAACTACTGAATTATGGGTAGTTGAGATTTATGCAAATATCAGAATTACAAGAGCCAATCAAATCGCGTGAAAGTCGCCATAAGGCTTCTACATTCACAGCATTTTAAAAGTCAAAGCACAGTATCTGCAGACATGTTTCGCCCTGTTTATATGACACTAACACAACATTTGCGTTGACAACAGAAAAATAACACATCTTGAGTGATTATAAAAATTATAGTTTTCTCACCCGCAACAATAACGCAATAAGAAAGCCTAAGAATTCAACACATCTACACCAATTAAGACTATACAAAAGCTAAGTAACGGCACTATATCTATAGTATTTATTTTCAATGTCTTTCAAGGAATTCAAAATTCTGGAAATTTTCAATTGAAAGAATATGCATTTTACTGGATAAATGATTTGTTATATTTCACTCAAATAGCATGTAGTTCACACTCATTTTGACAGATACTTTTATAACACACTTAATACGGCAACATTAATTGGCAAAGCAAATACAGTATCATAAACTTACTCCCATTAATTTGGATATGTCCTTGCATATATGTCCTATCATTTATACATGCTACTGTATATCTTTTAAAAGCACAGTATGTAATGTACTTTGCTATTTACATAGTACTCTGCCTTTCAATTCATACTTTTTCTCAAGTTAAATTACATGCAAAACATATTTATTATTTATATAGGGAAGTTCAGTACAACCCATATAAATAAGTAATACATCAATATTATATAAATAAGGGTTTTTCCTTCAATGAGACAAAAACATCTTCAAAGCAGTTTTCTTGAGAGCTACTTTACCAACTGGGTTATGCATTCCATGTCCTAATTTGTAATTAAATCATTCATGAGATCATGCCCAACATTTTTTTTTGTTCTTAAAATGTTGATTTCTTTATTATTCATACATACTAAGCAATAAATAGCAATGTGTTCTTTTATTTCTCCTTTATATATGGGGATCTCTGATTATCTGAAACAACTTTTTTTTTTAAACGGCGAATCTCTATTTGTCAAATTTCTATTTCTAAAATCCAATCTCTATTTGAGGCTAAATCTACTGCTAGTCAAGTAAATGGATGACTGTTTTTAGTATTTAAAAAACATGTCAAGTTTTACATAAATCCATATTAATAATACTACTATACATTTTTAGAAAGCTATACGAACCTGACAGAATCACAACCCAGGACTAGAAGAGGGAGCTCTCAGGCTGTTAAATGCTTTCCTAATAATAAACTCATAAATGCAATCCTTCATTATAAATAATGATCACTCCCAGCACAACAGGTTGTTCATGTGTTTTCTCCTTTGTGGAAGCCACAATACACATGTATTAAAGGAGTATTAAACACATTTCAAGGGATCCCTTTATTCATGCCCTCATCCATTCTGTGTTTTTCTGAACATTTCATCAGGCTGGGGTTCCTTTGTTAGCAAATGCACTGGAAAACTTGGAGCAAGACTGTCACGTCACAAGCTTTGTGCCACTGCCCACTGGTGGCAGGCTAGATAAATGACTGGCAGTGGCAGTACTAATGCATCAACTTCAGCTTTCCAAGGGAGAATGCTCAGCTGGGGTAGGCTGACTTGTAGGCGTTGCTCCCCAGCTGTGTGGAAACTTTATTGGAGTAACCTTTACCATGCTCTGTCAACCTGAAGCAGACTTGTGCTTCACAAGGTCTTGTTACTTCATTATAGGTTTCAACTACAGGGCCACTAAATTGCTGGTATCTCGGTCCCTTTGTTCAATACATCACTTGCTTTCACAGAAGGAAAGCACTAGCAGTTTTTTTTTTTTAATGCAATTGAGTTAAAACAAAAAAAAGACGCTGGATCAAAACCAAAGCCTTTTTTTTCTTTCTTGCACAAAGCACAGCTTTCCAGGGCAAAACACATTACCTCCTACTGACATTTTTACTTTCAAGAAGGGAATAGCTCAGAAACAACCAACTGATAGGCCAACTACAGAGATGTGTTTTTCAGTTTTAAAGAAGGCTCTTGAGAATGCATTTCCTTTTATTTTAATGCATATATTGTTCATTGTTTTATTAAGGTATCCATCCATCCATTGCTTTATTTATGTTTGTTTTAAATCCAGTCAGAGTTTAGGGAAATTAGATGTGACATTTTATCAAAGTTATACTATCGACTATTTATTTATTATTATTATTATTATTATTATTATTATTATTATTATTATTATTATTATTATTATTTACTAATAATTGTCACCAGAATGTTTTCACCAGCTTCACCCCCCCCCCCCCCCCCCCCCCAAAAATCCACTAATATGCTTTCTAAATTTCCTAAATGAAAGCCTAATGTACCAATATGAAGGTATCATATGGCTTTATCTCATACATTCCAAGAGCTGTTTTCTCTGGGCCCCCTGTATATTCAGGCAGCCAATTACAAACTTTCACACCCTCCCAGCGTCTTCTTTCAACTACAACCCCCACCCACCACAACAAAGTGCTGGGACAAAGCACCAGCCTGCTGCACGGAGACAAGCTTTCAGTGGGCAGCCATCGGCGTCAGGGCAGTGGTCAGAGAGGTCACCCCAGGCCCTGTACAGAAAGCTATCCCAATACCTCACTTCAGCAATATTCTTAAGAGCTCTTTTGTCAGGTTGTTTTCATCTGACCCACCCTCAAGACTAAATCCGAGCATTTTTCAGTTGTCTTTTTAGCAATCCAGACTCCCTTGTGTAGTCTGCCATTGCTTTTTTGTAAAATCAAATGATTGATTTGTCAGTTACAAAAAGAAAAAAATACAAAAAAGCCAACCTAACAAAACAGCTACTACTAAGGACATGAATGTTTAAATGAAGTACAGTATATCTATATGAGGGTCTATTTTATTGATCTAAACAGTGACATATCTTTATAAAACCACCATAACATTAATAAATCAGATTTTTCTCAGACATAATTTAACTGTATTTTTATTGCTTGCAGTAATGTTAATAAGTGAGTCTAGAAATCACCCTTACGGTTAAATTATTATTATTATTATTATTATTATTATTATTATTATTATTATTATTATTATTATTATTATTATTATTATTATTTATATCCGACAATATTTACATCATTAAAATAGACTGCATTAGTTATACATGGCGAATAGATTTCAATAAAATAAATGCTGGACCACACTACATAACTTCTATAAGGGACGGCTACACACTTCACTATAGTCCAAACCCTGTGTCTTCATGATCAAACTGATTTTAATAGAGATCTATCTATCTATCTATCTATCTATCTATCTATCTATCTATCTATCTATATATATATATATATATATATATATATATATATATATATATATTCAGGTAGCAAGGCTGAAGCCTAACCACACCATCACGGTTAGGGATCTCTTCAAAGATGCACTAGGAATGCGTGGATGGTCTGGGTTGCAAACATACATGTCTGAGGGTGGAGAATGTGGTTGTTGTGTACAAGGAGTGCAAAGATGCCCAATTGAGGGGAGGGCAAAAGCAGATCCAGCACGTCCTCGCTTTCTGTCCTCGTAAGACTGGCTGTTGATTAGCAGCTTCCTTTGGCAGGCACAGAACTAGAGGGAAACTCACTCGGGCCCCAGTCAATAGGACTCTGGAGGCGAAAAGGGGGTCCGAGATCTGTACAGGAAAACACACTCAGGGGCCCCTGGGTGTGCTTAGTTTACACACAAAAAAAACATGGACAAATCTATAAGAACTAAATTGAACACAATATAAGAAACACTTTTAAATGATTGTAATAAACTGGAAAACAATCATTGTTGACACACTTAGGAGATCAGACTGGATATATCTTTTAAATTGCAGGTTTTTTTTATATAGTCATAAAAATTAATGTTTTTGTTAATCAATATTAATAGTTCCCCTCCCCTAGTTTGAGAAGACTACTCAGGGCTACATGTTTCTCCATGGTCACGTCTGTCAGCGCCTCTCCATAATCAGCCAACCAAAGTAGTGCTTTTTTTTTCTTTAGCATGCAAGACATTATTATCCACTCTTTAAGATACCATATAACTAGTTTCAACTGTCAGTTTAAACTAGATTCCACCCTCACCGCCATGTGCAGGGTGTGGGGCAGGGGTGGTAGATTAAATCTGGATGTTTATATTATATTTGATATTTTTGTTGACAGCTTATACTGTACTGATATGTTATAGTAGACAAAGAACAACATCTATGCAATGATGAATTTATTAGACTGTCTAGACTTTGGTCATAGTCTATAACATCTGTACAGTTCCCGAAACAGTAGACCGAAATAGCAGGACACACAGAAACAACTGGTCCCCAAACGCTAGCGATCATTCCAACTATGATTCTGTGGAAAGAATTAGCCGTAATAATACAAAAAGAGTACATGTTGATAATCTTATTCACTGAAGCCAAAAAAACAAGTTTGAAGTGCTTGATCTCCAGATTTGCTTCCACTTTTCCCTCAACCGTTCTTATTAAAAAAGAAAAACACAACGTATCCAACGTTCTTACTGGTACTTTATAAAAAGTAATTCCAGCACCATAAACCCTCAGTAAGCTATTTAAGCTTTTACACGTGGTACTCTCACCATTCACTGCAAGCTGTTCCCGATCCTCTGGACATGTGTGCTTTATATTAAACAGCAAGATTACAATCTGGTGTTTTAACAACCACGCAGCCCAGTACTTATCACCTTCCTCTCCTGGACACCGATATACTCTGTAGCTTATCTCCCAGGTTGATGCAATACGTCAATACTGCATGTTCCTGGCGCAGTTAAACTAGGCTCAACCTCGACTTGAATAGTGCAAACGGTGATAAATCTAAGATTACCCTCATCCCTAAACACAGACAGGATGTATTGCTTTCACAGACACTTCTCAGGCACATCAAATACAAAGCGGACTACAGCAATACATCATGTGAGTATCGAGGGAGAACAGTGATATATACATTTTGTTTTTCGGTGTAGGTTTTTCTTACTTTGTACAGCTTGACATCGGTGTGTTGTTTTAGACTCGCACATAAACCACCAGCATGGATCATTTCAGTTCATGCGCTTTTTAATGCATATAGATAAACTTGTGTTATTATTTACTTAAAGCATGATGAAAAGTACCCTCAGTGTTCATGCATGTATTATGAAGTAACATATGTTACAAAAACCTGAACCCGAAGACAGGCTCACATAAATCATCAAAGAAGTGAAATTCGTCAAACATATTGATTGTGTAAGTAAATATTACACAAATCATTTGTCACTTTTTATAGCAAGACAACATGTCAATTGTTCACAGGAACCTCACTGTAAAGAAAGATGGCTTACACTTACTGACCGCTGTGTACAATGAAAACCTGTAAAGCAATCTGCTTGTAAACAAAGTACTCATTATGTGAAATGGACTTTTATAAATACATAATCCTACAATGTATTTTGACACTTCGATACAATAATAACACATAGATCGGATAAATGGTAAAACCAGCCAGGATATGTTATTTTTGCTTAAAAAAAGGGATAATAATAATAATAATAATAAAAATAATAATAATAATAATAATAATAATAATAATAATAATAATAATAATAATAATGTTACACAGCAAATCACATCAATTTACATTCACAAATGAATATGCTCATAGATCTAATAATAACTAGCAGCTGGGTTACTGGAGTGTTTTAGGGGAACTGTATAGAAATCTGTTGCTGTGCCTATTGTGTTCACCCACCTATATGAAGCCATATTTTCAGATCAATCTAAAAATATGCACAGTAATAATTCTAATAATAATAATAATAATAATAATAATAATAATAATAATAATAATAATAATAATAATAAATACTATGCTATATATTATTTAGATCAACGTTTTGGAAATATTCTTAGTTCAATATGCTTTTAAAACAGAACATTTAAATTATCTAGAGCAGCAGTTATTTGTTATTGATGACAGTAACTCTTCTTTCTTTTAAAGTAGCTTATTCAAATGATTAGACCTCATAACTGAGCTTTGCTTATATATTAGGGGTGTGTGATAATACTGATATACCGGTATATTGTGATATTCATCAGGAAATACAATAAATCAGCATTTCAATAACAATACCGGTATTTTTGGTTTAACTAATTCAGGGAAACGTCCACCGGAAAATGTCAGCTATTATCTTGCAAGATAATTAGTTCCCGTGAGAACTCGTAATGCGAGCAGTGCTAACACAAAAGAAAATATAGCAGAAGCAAACAGATTTTGAGCTGCTTAAATTCTGCAAAGCAAAGCCACATGTCTGGAATCATTTCCTAATAAAAAAAAAAAATCTAAAAAGGATGTCTGTATCGCATCAAACATTGCGGTATGTTGTTTATGCAAGGCTGTAGTAAAATATGCTGGCAGTGTCTTGGCAAATTTCGAGTGAACAGAGTAAAAACAAAAATATATTTGTGAGTTTTTTATTGGTATTTAATCGTAATGTTGATACTTTTCATGCGTTTTGTTATTTATCATGTCTGGATGCTTTACATCACATTGATCTGCCTGTGATTAAATACATAACCTTTACAGTAAAGCAAATAAAACATAAAATATGATTATATATATATATAAATTAAACCATAAGATATGCATGTGTGTATGTTTACGTATTTATGCGTAACTCAGTTATTATTTGTAATATTATATTGAAAAACCCAAACTCATTTGAACTAATTTTGTCTCATACAGACATACCAAAAGTGCTGGTTGTTTTGTTGTTTGGACGCATATTAATAACGTTTGTTAATGTACTTTTACTGGGGGGGGGGGGGGGGGGTTGCCATGACAGCAGTACCACCGACCTTACATATCACATTCGCCAGTATCACCCATGGGTCTTGCTTGCAGAAGGAAATTCGAGTCCCAATGAACAAGAAAAGGCTAGTATGTCGATTTTAGGTCAGCAAACAATCACATCTATGCTTGGGGCGAATTACCCAGCTAATTCAGCACAGGCAAAAATGATCACGGAGAAGTGCATGTTTTTTAATTGCAGAGTCAACCATTCTGTATGGCCTGAGTTCTTTAGACTTCAGAGGCTTGGTGAAAGACCTAGACCCACGATACCAAGTACCCAGCAGGAAACAATTCAGAGGACCCACGATGCCAAACACCCACGATACCAAGTACCCATGATACCAAACACCCACGATACCAAACACCCACGATACCAAACACCCACGACACCAAGTGCCCATGATACCAAACACCCACGATACCAAACACCCACGATACTAAGTACCCACGATACCAAACACCCACGATACCAAGTGCCCATGATACCAAACACCCACGATACCAAACACCCACGATACCAAACACCCACGATACCAAACACCCATGACACCAAATACCCACAATACCAAGTACCCAGCAGGAAACAATTCAGAGGTTATAATTAGGGGTCTACTTAAATCACAGTAAATTTATATATTTTTCGTGGGTAGGTTATGGAATTAAATTAGGATTTCGCTGACCTGTTTAAACATTAAATAAATAAGTAGACAATATTTCAGAGCACTATAAAAGCCTAAATATAGTGGTACTTGCTTCCTTACTAAAACAGAGTGCTGTCATTTGTTAAAAGCAGGCATTCAACAACCCTCAGCAGTTGCTGCCGACATTCTCGGTCTGGTGTGAACTTGCCCATACATTGAGACTGCACGTGCTGCATGCACTGACCGACAGGAATACTTTTTGGTCTGCGCTGACTTTCCAGTTTGTTTTCTGAAAGCTGTTTATTTTACGTTCTGTTCAGCAGCATCTGTAGTAGCCTTTCGTTTAATGTGTGATTCTGAAGCTAAATAGCGATGTGCAAAACAATTCCCTCCATCTGCATGTACAGTTTCTTTGGGAAATATCTTGACACGATCATCAGCCGAAATATACTTTGCTTTTTTTGCTTTCTTGTCCATTTCTGGTATTTTACCTCCAGTGCTGAAAACTAGATTTTAAAAACAATGCAGCACTGACTTTGTCCCACCCCCTATTGTACAGTACAGGGCGCAGAAAAGCCAGTACAGACGCACTGATAGGCTAATTAAAACACAGTTGTCATTTGAACAGTAAACAAAAACATTAACCACTTTGGAGTATTGTTTTGTAAATGTTATTTGTCTAAGGACTTTGTTTTTTTGTTTGTTTTTGGCCTAAGTGCAATGCACACAGGACAGTGAAGGAATAAAGAAAAGCCTACCTACAGAAGGAAGATACCTAGTTTGCGTCGCTTGCGTTGTGCAGTACTTCATTTAAACAAGGTTTCTTTTTTTTTTCTCTCCGTACTTGTCCGATGTGCATTGGACCCTAAAAGAATTTCGCAGTGACCCCTCAATTTCCAAATTTCCGTGAAATCACGATTTAGGTAGATCCCTAGTTATAATATCACAGGTGTACAACAAAGTCAAGGCTGTGAAGTGAAAGCTGAACTGCAGAATGCTAAACAAGTGTTAACTTATAATAACTGGCATTTATTCACATGTTGAGTTCAGAAAAAACAGGTTTAATATAAAATGAAAATAAAGATATTACTTATAATAAAACATTTAAAACTACATTTAAAATCAGTGTTTTTAGAGAATTTTAAATAGCTAATTCAGTGTTCAGTTCTCATTTTGGTAGCAAGAAAATCAACATCATTCAGCGCTGAATTTCAATATGTATCGCAATATTGTCTTCAGGATTGCAATATATTGCAATACAGATCCTCAGTCCCAATACCCACCCATATTATAGATGTATCCATCTTTAATAAATACTGTAGATAATGACTGAGTTGGGATTGACTCTCTGTTTTTTATTTTTAATAATAAAGTTACCATTTAAATAGCAGATATAATAGTAAACTAGTCACCTTTGGATGCTGACTCCTGTATTTAGTTAATGCACCTCAGCTACACAGATATGAGTCTTGAAATCATCCTATTCTACAGTAAATAAAAGAGCACTGCTCTGAGGAAACAATGGACGCAACAGGAAGAATGACTGAAGTAATACACAGAAACAAAAATAAAAATCGCCATTGTTATGCCTAAAGCTATTTGATTTATATTTCTATATTGTTTCCCCTCAGCATACACACACATTTTTTAATGAAGGAGATAGGACATACAGATCATAGAATGATATATGCTCTTGTATTCTTGACCAACTATTTTATATATAAATCATATCCCTGACGACAGAAGTGTCAATCTAATAATAAGCATTATGCAAATATATATATTTTTTTTTTAAAGGGTTATTTTTCCGCTTTCTGGAAGACCACCTTGCTTTTGACATAATAAGGCCTGGGGAGTGAGTGAGTGTGTGTGTGTGTGTGTGAGTGTGTGTGTGTGTGAATGTGTGTGAGAGAGAGAGTGTGTGTGTAATTGTTAAGTAGCAGAATAGACAGTTTGGTTCCAAAACATCCCTTAAATACACATAGACATTTACAGGATGTGGTTTTGCCTGTAGTGTGCTGCTTCAAGGTATCTTTATTTTGTAAAGGGTGCTTCTCACAGGCCAATCTATCCGGCAACAAATACAACAGGAGAGAAACCAGAGTGAAACACGGTTAGAATCGCTGCGCTGTTTATATTCAGAAGCAGCACACACAAACTGCACAGTTTACTCGTGGTGTTCTCCAGCATGGCTCAAATGCAAGAACAAAATAAAAAAAATCAAATGGCATTACTGAAGTATAGGCTATATAATATGTGCTTTTGTTATTTTCTTTATAAAAAATAAAATACATCATTAAAATAAACAAATACATAGAAAGAAACTGTATAGAGCTATTCCGTGAATGGATATTTTACAAAAAAAATAAATAGTGACTACTGGGCCTCTGTGCAGTATGAATTGATGGACCAAATTATAATACAGTTTATATCTTTTCAGTATAAATATAAATACATATATATATATACACACACACACACACACAGTGCTCATCCGTTATAACGCGCCTCGTTACAGTGCGGAATTGGTTATAACACAGTAGGGCTGTGGCTCCCATTTGCTCAATAATGCCATCACTGTAGCCCTTTTATACTGGTTATAAGATGGGAACACAAATAGCACAGTCTTGTAACTATGGCAGCCTATCAGTACCTCCACTGTTTTCAAACACACTTTCTCTTGACAAAGGTATATTAAACATTCCCGAAACATTGGGAAGTTGGCTCTTTTGAGCAAAAACTATAAATATATGTTTACTATTTTATTTAGTATGTACATCCAACATTGAAGAAGAAGAAGAAGAAGAAGAAGAAGAAGAAGAAGAAGAAGAAGAAGAAGAAGAAGGTGGTACAAACCTCTTTCTTATCATTGTTGATTAATTATTGACACTCTTACACAATGGAAAGGTTATACACAGATGAGGCACACAAGCCAGGTGAGGCCGGGTCAATGGAAGAAAAGCAAGTCCGATCGGAACTCAGGACCTCGCCGAAATGAGCTGCTGGCAGTTAAGTAGGGTCACATTTTTCACATTCTTTTAATGTCACTGCAACCTAGTAACATAGTATGCACTGTTAAATATATACAGTACTGAACACTGAAATCAGGTAAGTATTTGCAAAGGATTCCAGCAGTGATTAATGTTATCACTAGCTAAAAACTGGCTGGCATTTGTGTGCATTACTGCAGCTTAAAGCTAGATGCTTTAAATTGAAAGTATATCCCTGTTAATCTAGACTGTTAGCCGGCAATCGTAAGGTCAACCGCAATCTAAAATATTTGAGGAAAATGTTACATCCTTTTTAATCTCTCATGGCTGGGCGAATGAATAATGAGTTGAACGCCTTCAGCCCTGGGTATTAATCTTGCTACATCCTGTGCCCCCATGTGTCCGCAAGGGTCAGGGGTTAAAGTGGAATCCCTTGACCTCTCTCCCCTAGCTTTGGGCTTCCAAGTAGGCGCCAGCGAAAGATCATTTACTTTAGGTTAACCAACATCATTTTTCAAGTTCAGCATTCCATTTCGAGCGTTTGCTACAAGATCAGTACCGATACCAATGGGGTGGGCAGAAGTGTAAGGTTTGAAGAATCAGAAAAGTGGAGAAATTGCCTTGCTGTAAAACCCCCAATGTTCCCTTTACTGAGCAGGTCTCGCCATAATTGAGAGGGATACCTGCCATGTAAATAGAGGGCCTGCCTCCCGTTCAAGTTACAACGCTGTGGGTGCAAGAGCCGGGTAAGGTCATGTCAACCAATCACAAGCCACAAGTGAAGCGTTAAAGTAAACACAACTGTCGGAGATGCATCTCGGCTTCAAAAATACACCCTCCAATATTTGAGCAATTTTCACAAGACGTGACCAGAGACTTAAGAGCCCTGAAATGATGGTGGTATCTTCTTGTGTGTGTGTCTCTGTATGCGTGACTTCCAACATGCATTCTGTCAGGTACCCAGTATTTAAAATTAGGACCAATCTGTATAAAAAACAAGAACAGGAACAGGAAAAATAAAAGGCTTGGCATTACTGCGAAGCTTGCATTGTCCTTTCAAGTCTATCGGGGGGAAAAAAAAGTTAAAAGCAGCTCTTTAAGACAGCAGGAAAAGAAAACACACTGCAAAAAAAGAGAGGACCACCTGTTGTCTATTATTTTTACATACTGCTTACTCATAAATCATAACACAGGGTAATTAATCAAGCTGTCAAAAAGAGGGTGAAAGGTTCTGTGCTGGGGTCAGGGGTCAGGCCCAGGCTGATGGAGGTCAGGGTCACACTGCATTCCTCATTATCAAGTTGGGATGAGAGAAGGCCCAAGCAAACAAAAGCGAAAGCAGATGGAGAAGGACGGATAGAAAAGAAAATCTGACAAAAAAAGAAAAAGAAAAGTGAAAGAAACTGTCAGCTGCGTGCAAATGAAGATAGGTAACCAAGTCCAAAAAAGGAAGGGGGGGGGGGGGGGGCGACAAAAAAAAGGAAAGCGAAGAAGAACATGGTTTGAAGAAGGGTCCAGATGAAAATGTTATGAATCCACTTTTGCAGATCTGATTGTTCTCAGTTCGTCTCACTGCAGAATTGCATCAGGAAGCACAAAGACAGATCTCGGTAGGTGCAATATCACCTCTCCAAAAGCTCAGGAACGGATCTTTAACAACAGAATCAAGATTAGAGCAAGATCTAGTTACAATCAAATGCTCAAATAAAAGATTAGATACAGCCAGATTATTCATCTAGACGGTTTCAAAGACAGGTAGCTGGGCAGACAGATACAAACACAGGACACACCTGTTTTTTTGTTTTTTTGTTTTTTTTATAAACTTAGTCCTTTCAGCCTAAACTGCAGTTGTATACATACTGTTATGTATTAGATTTTTGTGTCATGATTTTCTTCTCACAAGCTGTCCACCGATCTAGGGTAAATTAGATTATTAGACATGAATACAAATATTCTTAAATTACAAAGCTAGGAGTACAAGCTATACTACTTGTTCAACACCTAGAGTATTATGCTGACATTGTGGAATCTTGTCTATAATAGTGTGGCTACAGTAGATATTTTCTTGACTGTCATTATAGAAAACATGAATGTATCTTTATTTAAACTGGCTGAACTTTGGAAAAATAAAGACTTTTACATTTTCTGACGTTTGTTATCAGTATGAGCAGAAATTTACAGCTATGGCGAAAAGTTTTGCATCACCTAGAACTTTAGGCTTGAGACAAAAAAAAAAAGAAAAAAAGAAAAAAAAAACTATATGAACATAATTTAGACCTTTTACTTAAAGAAACTACAAAATGATAATCGCAAGTGTCTAGCGGAAGCCATAATTGTTGTACAGTATTTCATGTTAGATTTCCAAATGTCACAATTTTCAACGCATCAGTTTTTCGTTAAGTATATGGAAAACTACAAAGCGGTGTGTAATTCAATGTGTTAACGTAACATTACTCAGCAGATTTCATTCAACTTTATGAAGCAAAATTGGTTAATTCTATAGGGTGATGCAAAACTTTTGGCCATAGCTATAACCACTAGAGATGTTATTTATTTTAGTTTTCTTCTATGCAAACATGTCTTTAGTTTCTAATACCTATTTTCATCGACATCAAATATGTAAATGAATTACATCATGTTGCCTCTACAAGTTTTATAAATTAGTAAATGAATAAATAAATACATCAATAAACATCTGGTAGTCTTATTAGACTGTAAAACAGTGGTTTTAATTATGAGGTGATCGTCTTTCTTTTTACTAAGGTGCCCTTATAGTGAGATTTTACTGTAATTATATATCTACAAACTTTTCTGGTGTGTTTACTGCATCTATTTTGCTGTCTATGTACTTGCTTATCATACTTATCATGCTTCTAATACTTTACATTTACCTACCATTAAATATACACAAACTTGTGACAGGAATGACAAATTACAGAAAAAGACAATAAAGTAAAATTTATTGAATCATCACTACATTTATATGTACGCATGAATTATCAGAATTTAAGACTGAAAAATCAAGATAAAAAATGATAATTCAAGATAAAAAATGTAAATATGTATTCACATTACAAAGCATATTTACAGTAAGCTTATTCTGGCAAGACACAACCAAGCTCATAACGCAGAGTCCGGAATTAGATGCAGAATCCTGTGCAAAATTAGCTGTCACCCTTTCCTCAAAATCTTTGTTAATCTCATTTCCAGTGTTTGCAGATTTATCAACACATGCATCAATGTCAGCTCCTTGGTTACTGAACCGCAATACTTGGAAGAAGATATAATTAAAATGTTTTGGCAGAGAAAAGGTGAAATTGTGTCTTTCTCCATTCCCCGAGGAGTCTGTAAAACATCTAGCATGTAATGACAAACACACACCCTCGTCTCAAGCCATGACATCCAAGGTCAGCGGACTGCTATTATTTAATGGCATTCGCTTTGCACTTATACATACTGTCTGCAGCCTGCACTGAACTTTTAATGGGCTTTTAGCACAAGGACTGGTGTAAAAGCACGAGCAAGTTTAACACTCATTCTCCTCTTTCAGGATCCGGTGACAGTTTTACTGTTTAAAAATATTCTTTTTATTATGCTTATCAGCAATACAACTGATTATACAAAGAACAATAAACTAACCTACAGTCACACGTTTATGTTTGTAGAGCTATAAATAGCCAGCAGGATGTTTTCTATGTTTTTTTGGGGGGGGGTGGGGTTGACTGTTACATGCACAATCTGCAATTGTGTAATTTCCTCACCATTGTGAAGATTTCTGCTAATTTTCAAATCATTTCAACAAACAATTTGCAAGTCATAGGAGACAGGCTTTCTTGAACCAAGCATCCAAATATATAAGAAAATGTGCTGCAGGGTTGTGCGTGTAAGCTAATTAATTAATTATGCTCATCAATGGCTGCAAGGCTTACACACACTTATCGGTCCCATCAGAGACACAGTGGTTGGAATAATTTGCCAGTACTTTTGAAAGCAACAAGGAATCGCTGTGTGTCCTATGGGTCATGTGATTACCTCACTCTTCAATGATTCCACTCATGCACACACAACTTATCCCATGTGCCCGCCATCACTTTATTTAGGGTGTGAAACCTGTAAAACTATGTATGACCTTAAGCTATTTAGATAGACTTGTCACATGACACCTGCAGAAGCACCATCTTGACATTCTGTTCAGGACGATGCAGGACTAAACACACACTTTTTAAAAGACATTTAAAAATTGCCATGCTAGATTTAGGCAAACTACTGTAGGAATGCAGTCTAGCCCTAGGAACCTGCCACAAGCATGCATCTAAAAAAGGCAGTGTATTGCAGGGAATGTAAATAGGAGGTAGGCCATGGAGTTGGGGTAAGACTACTGACAACAAGAAGACATTAAGCATTAGCAGAGAGAACTGTAAACTACAGTAGGTGCCAGCAGATCCTGATTAGAAATACAAACTCAGTCACTTTTCTCTTCGTGACTTTAGAAGAGGCCAACCCACAACTGCACCTTTCACTTCACTTCCACACAGATACAATACTTGATCTAAGTCAACATCAATAAGATAAATAAAAGATGTGCTTCATCCAGAGGTTGATTCTATGGTAAATACATTAAAATCAAAAATATAATTTTGTATCTTCCATTCTTTCCCTTTGTGTAGGTTGTCTATTTTGACAGGCAACAAGTGTGCCTGTGCCTCTGTGTGTGTCCTTTTCTGCTACCTGATGGGAAACTCGGATGTGTCTCTGTCACTGCTTTTTGAAAGGTCTGTAGAGGAAGGAATGAATACCTGGGTCCCTAGGAACGCATGTCATCAAGCCTTCAGAGACAAAACACCATCCCTTCTCAGCTACCTGTCCCACTGATCCTCTATGAGAGGGAAGAAGCTAACAGACAGGGCTCTTCCCAGCATTCCCTGCTCATCACACAAATCATAGGGGACAGTCTGCAGTCCTTCACAGAACTTAAACGGCCAACAAACATGGTTATGAGGCAAGAGATTTCAATAGAAAAATATGAATATAATAAATAAAACATTACTGGAAAAAGCAATGGCTTGTTACACTGCTTTATGGGTCTTCTTGGTGGTTTAAGAACTGTTTGACTATACAAACTAAGGAGTTGATTTGATCAACTTATAGTCTGCTAGATAAGTCACAGTTTTATTTTTTTTTATTTTTTTTTTTTTTTTGAGGATTGTATTGCACTTTTTAAAGCAAGTTGGTAAAACTCCAAAAACATTTAATAAAAATAAATCCAGTTGCCGATTATCCCAGCAGGGACACAGGTTGATCTAATTAACCTCTCAGCACAAACGTTTGTTATTTTTGCCTGGCTTTTCTTTAACTTTATTTACTTACCGAAACATGACACCAGTTACGTGATTATGTGTCAATATTCAATTCTGAGCATTCTGAGCAAATAAACATTAATACTTGTAGAATGCTTCCCGATAAAGAGAGTAAAAGTGTCCTTTTTATTCCATTGACACCTAGATACTATCCAGTAAAAGCCTTCAGTCTTGTTTTTCATGTTACAATGTGCTTTAAAAGACCTCTACTGTTTCCCTCAAATCTAAAATGAAAGAAATGTGAACTCTACAAAATAAGAATTCATTTTGGGTGCCAATGTTTTCACCACAATGAGAAGAGGCAGGAGGCAGGACAGTTTAAAATCTAACAAAGAACCACTTGGCATTCTCAGCTGTATTGCATTTTATAAGTGATGCAATACTTATCTGTTGGGTGTGCTTGTTTGAAACTGACTAATGCATCCTTTAAGGTTAGGTAATCCGTTTTAAGCAGAAGTTGGCAGGTGGTCTAAGTGTTAAATATTGATTTTTAAAATCAACTTTTTGCTTTCCATTTATCAAACTGGTCCGTTATCCAAGGATATGGGCAGGCAGGGTGATTCAAAGTCTTGTGTTTTACTGACCCGCTTTGAGTCCCCTCTATTGAGGACCCATAGCAAAACAGCAGCGCACTGGGGCCCCCTTCACATCTTTACATACAGAGCAGGTACTCCATTGCAGCCTCCCTTTGTTTCGCCAAAGCATCTGACATCCCTACTTCTTGGTGGTTCCCATGCAAACAGACACACACACACTGTGCACCATCAACAAGGAGACATAAATATATGATGCAGAGATCAACAGTAACCTGCTTTGTTAATGTATTTTACACATATTATTTTGTTTTAAATCAGTCCCAACTGTAGCCGTCTGTCTTCAGCGAACCCAATCATATCTAACATTACTATGCTGTCACATGTTTTTTTTTTACCTTTTCATTTTGAAGCAATGCACTATCCGCAACCGTTTCGTTTTTGACTGCTGTCCGAGTCTAAATGTCGCTGGATCGTAGCTCGACGTATGTGATCCAATGCAACATTGCAGGTTATACTAAATAGTTTGCCACCAGTAGAATGCAAAATTGTTGTACACGATCCACTGCAGTAATTATTGTAGTTTTTTTATTCATTTTGGACATTCACATAATGTTCACTCGCTTAACAATATCAGTTGAGATCTTCTGGGATACTAAACCCACCCCAGATGCCCATATCTACCAATCAGTGAGGAGAGCCTAGAGTGGTTATTGGCTGCTTTAACAATCAATAAATCCTGTCTAGTTTTCTTTTTGAAATTGAAACAAGTTTATAATCACATCAGAAACCTGGACCGATACACATAACTTAATTGGATTTAAGTGCAGGGTGAAAGAACACAAAATAGACAGTTTCCGTTGCAGGAAAGGGTAGGCTACCTCTAATGTACTGTTTGGAAAAATGACGATATAGTTGTATTCACTGAAGATAAAGCAAATCTAAGTGGCTATGCAAAGTCATGTAAAGTTTTGATTAAAATATGACAACAAAAAGTGAAATGCATCTCTGCAGCCGCAGCACACTGGAAGGGACGGCTGCTTTCACTAGCAGAAGCTGGACCACGTAATTCATAAGCTGAACTTGTAACCAAGAACAAATAAAAAAAAAAAAAAAAAAATGAGAGATTGAATTATTTCCATGTGAATAGGCCATAACATCCATGTAGTTTTCAATTCTTGTTTTTTTTTCTCTCTTTTGGACAGTAGGGTTGATTTTAATTTTAATTTTTTTTTTTTTTTATTTACCGTTATGTTTACACTGTAAATTTGTCAGATTTTACACAAAGCAAGGCAAAGGCTAGTGATGGCAGGAATATGAAAATTGGAGAATGCTATATTTAAATGCCAATGTATTTATCAAACGTGTCTTAAAACACTGTTACTGTGAGGGAAGATTTTATTTTTTAAGCATTTTAACTCGATAATGATTGATAATCATCGTTAGAATTTGCACGATAATCAATGTCAACATCTGGACTTCAGTGAGTTACAGGAAAATGATTCCATCTAGGGTTTCTGTGACGTCATAAATTACGAGATTATGATCCGCCCGTCTTGCAGATGCTACTGTGCCTTTAACAATAAGGATTGATTGTGCTTCAAGCAGACGAGATCACCTGTGTGTTGCTGGGTGAAAAATAAAAAATCTTGGAACCACGTGACAGCTGTGTTATGCCTTGACACAACATTTAACCAATCAGAGAGTTGAAGGGGCTGGTTTTCTGTGTTAAGCACTTCGAGAGGCTAAATGTCTGCTAAAAAATAACCTTTAAAAAAATAACATTATTTTCAAAGCAAAAATAGTGAAAATGAATGCAGGGTTTTTAAAATAAACCAGTGATTGGCGCAATCCACCACCGGCTACTTTATTAATAAAATATTACGATTATTTTCGGGTATTATCATTCAGTCCATTTTGTGTCGTATTATTGTACTGTAAGGTGACATATAGAACATAACAGCTATACATATGCACCAACCAAAGAAAAAAAAAAGCGTATTCCTTTTGTTGTTATATCATAAAAATATGTACCCAGGTGCTTGTGAGATATTGGGGGTTCATGTATAGAGGCTGTACGCCTTTTAGAAGAAAGGCATGATGGGATATCAGCTGAACACTTGTTAGCTGACATACAAATGCTTAAGTGCAGAGGTGCTGGATTATTACACTCCGGTTTCATGCAACAGTTATGATGGATACAAGTGTGAGTACTGTTGTGTTAAAAAAAAATGGTTAAAATGAACAGTTGCATTCAAAAAATGTAGAACAGCGAAAAATAAAAAGACGTGCATTAACAAAATGCCCTGAAAACTTGACATAAAGAAAACAATTTAGATGAAGCAATGAGCACAATAATTAAGAAAATAAGTGAAACGTGAATAGGTTATCATTTTTTTTATAACGTTATCTTTCCCCAGTTAAAGCGTAGAGTGCCTAAATAAGCACGGTAATTTACCATAATAAAAAACAGTCATGAAAAAGAAAATGTAGAACATTTTCAACAAAAAAGCGCAACCAGATATAGTCAACGAAAGACAACACATTATCAAATTCTTTGTCGTATTATATATTTAAGATAAGGCAAGTTTATTTTTCCGTTAAAAGTGCTCCTGGTTATAATGTTCTGCCGTCCGGCTGTACAGAATTCCATATGAAATCAATACACAAATGCAAGAACAAAAGAAAAAGAATATTCTGGTCTATTGCTATTTCTTTTGGAAATATCAGAATCCATTACAATCTCTCGATGGTCTGTGTTCCTCTTTAAATACTCATATGTATTTGTTTTCAATAAAGTGGGACAAAAATATGAAAGAGTTTAAACTAGTCTCATTCATGATCTAATGAATCTAGTAGCACAGGGTTCTGAAGTAAACGCTGCACAGTTCTAAGGCAGACTTGGATCTGCAGCCCTTCTAGCACAAGCTTAGATCACAGAGCCTCTACTAGAAATGTCAAGAATGTGAAGAGGCGGCTTTAGCCGAAAGGACACAACTTTAAGTGTACAATGCTAGCTTACACTGGGTCGTTTATTCCCCTCTTCATTAGCGAGAAAATGGACTCTCGTAAATGCTTGTTAAAATCCCTACCTACACTCCTCCAGTTAATGTGAGTGATCCATTTGTGTCCATTTTTGCCTGACAACGCTTACTGGAAGATTAATTGTCCCGTGTCAAACTGTAGCAACCCTTGTCCCCTTCTCATTTCCTTTTTTCTTTGCTGCAGAAGTAATAATGGGCCTAGTCTTTTGCTGTAACATTGCCATTAGAGAGAGAGAAACCCCCCACTGCCAGCAATGTAATACTAGTGTAGATTCTGGCTTATAAATTAAAATCACTTGACTACATGAAACAGGGTTATTAATTAATCTTCAACTTCATAAGAACTAGGATTGTATGAATAGCTTATTCATATTTCTCATTTTACCTGCTTTTTCGTTGGATCAGCAGGTAAAATACCCGACCACGATGGCACCAGGAGCCTTTTCTATAGGTCATCCTCTTAGTTATAGAAGTGACAATATTTCACATACTTAAAAATCTTCACTGTGCATAATTGCTGTTCATTACCTGGTAAGAAGCAGCTGCTAAAGAATTCAGGCTGACTGAAAAAAGGGATATGTGCTCATAAGCTCTTTCTGAAGAGTTGCAAATTGCAAAACTGAAGGACCAAACGCACCTTGACAACTGCAGTGGTACCTGTCAAAAGATTGCACTTCTCCCTCTTTTACGCCACACATGCGAGAACAGTGAGGATCTGTACGTGATCACCCAGACCCCCTCAGCCAAAAATAGTGTGCTTGAAAGAAGACCTTATTGTGGAAGCAACTCGCATATCTCATTAAATCATTCAATTGTCTAATTGTCTTCAGCGGACCTCCAAGAGACTTGTATATTATACTCATTGCAATTAACCGAACAAAGGGTTTTAACCGCCAGAGCATTCTGGAAATGTTCATCCAGGGCTAAAGAAGTGAAATTATATTCCAGGACTGGCCAGATGTCACATGGGGTGATATGCATGTGCTCATTTCATCTGCAGCTTTGTACTGGACCTGTCTATTTACAGCACTACAGCTAAGCACTCTGAAGGCCTATTCACTCATGAATCCTTTCAGAAAGTGCAGAAGCACCCCTTAAGCCCACTTAACTACCATTTTCACACACTCTCCCAGCTCTCCTTTTTGTCCTTGCTTCCATTACATCAAACACAGGAACAAAGCAAGAGAACAGAAACTCTGAGGCGTAGAATAGACCCATCACAAATATTAATTTGAAAAGGTGTTGAAGTGCAGAATCTGCTTTTATGCACAAGGACAACTTGCAGTTTCTGTGCGGGATTTTCTTAGCTGCAATAAGCTTGGTTTTCAGGCAAGAGAGAAGCAAAGACCCAAAGTGCAATTATACACAAGGAACTGCTTCACACCAAACAGTGCTTCAAATTGCTTCAGCTCTATAGTGTTAAAAGACTTAGCAGAGGCTATTAAATAGACTCTGTATATGATGCAGTATTCACTCTATAGATGCATCAGAAAAAGGGAACACAGAAAACCAAAGACAGAGTACCATACTTTCCCACACACACAAAAAGAAACATTAGAAATCTACTTCTGAATGCATCTGTTAATGACACTCAACTAGTGGGGCGGCTTCTGTTCTAGTGCCTTTGAATATATGGCTAGATTGCCAGTTAATGATTTTGAAAGTAGCACCTCACAGACATAGGTAGGTAGAGACATTGCAAAGGGTCTAAACATATTCAGTTTTAATATATCCTCTAATAGTCGTGTTTGAGAGTGTTTGTTTATTCAATACAAAGCCATTTAGTCGCCAAGGCTGTTTACTACAAGGTCCAATTTGCACCAAAAAAAATTACTCGTGGACTTTTATTTTATTTTTATAAAAAGGCACACACTACAGTAAGAAGCTTTCCTAAACACAGGGCATAGTAGCAGCTCTACTATGCCCTGTGTTTAGGAAAGCTTCTTACTGTATGTAGCATAATAATACAATGACTAAAGGTAGCATTTTTGGTTTCAGTTTGAACAGCTATTGAATATGAAAGCCGTACACTTGAAAAGTGCTTAGAGATCCTTGGTTTTCATAATCACAGTACATGTGTTCAGACAGAAGTTTTTTTATTCATTTCTTTTGGATACATGTCTTCAAGTCTAATCTCCTGAAGATCGTCTTTCAGACAACACTCTCCTTATGACTTCCAGTTAATTATGTGATTTATAAAAGTTGACACTTGCTGTCGGATACTAATTCAGGGTATGAAATGACTAGTACAGCACGGTGGATCACCACATGAAATGAATTCATGCACATGTTCTGTTTTCACAGCACAGGGTTGGAAATACAGTGGTGTTAAAATAACCGGCATGCTTGACACAGCAAAAAAGCACACACATCCATATTCAAGACAGAAAACTGCTAGCTATGTTCACTGAAATACTGACAGCAATATATCTTCTACATTGGATTTTGCCAAACTGTTTACCTATTGTCCTTTTGTTTTAATAATGTGCCCTAAAAAACAGCAGCAATTTGTGGTTAAGTAGAAAAATAAAAAAAATAAAAACCAGTGGTAAAGGGCTGAAGTTTGTGATTGTATTTAGTTACCTGCTAAATTTTGCACATTATTCACCTTTTCAGAAACAGTTTACAATCTCTGAATCATTTCCAGCACAGCGGAAACTCCAGTTCAGTTCTTGTGAAAAGAAAAAAAGTGCACATCCCACCCCCCACCCCCCCATTGAAACACACCCAATCACCCACCCTCCACTGCAACCCCCCCCCCCCCCCCCCCCCCATCATCCACTGCAACACAATACAACACCCAGGGTTTCTTTTTCCCACTTCTTGTCTGATTAAAAAGTGCAGTAAAAGCTCATTTCAATCTAAATCCAGGCTGATTCGCAGGTGTTCCTGGGGTTACAAATTTATCAGGGACATAACTGCCATGGCCACTCAACGGGTAGCAGCCTCCTCATAGGCTTTCTGATGAAATACAAAACAGCCAGCAGGAATCGATTTCGTATTCAGACCTCATGAAAATGTTGCCCCCTCCCCTCCCCCAAAATGCATACACACATACAATTACCTATAATCTGCTTACACAGCCAGACTGCGGTGGGTTTGCTAACATTTACTGCAAACAGTCTTTTGACAGAAAATGCGACCAGTCACCAGGTGTCCAGTAATAGTTAAATGAATGGCGTATTATTTTGTCCGCCACACATAGAGCTTAAATATTTCACACACTATTTATAACGCTACCATCGCGCTCGGTTTAAGAAAGGGAGAATGAAGCCTTGCGCTAGAATACCAGTTTTGTAATTTAAAAATAACAAGGACAAAACTGTTCTTGTCTCTGTGGCATACTTTATAATTCTTTTGTTCATAAAAAACAGCCCTGCTGTTTGGTTTTATTGAGAAATGTTTAAGTACTCAGTACTTTACTGGTCCCTCTTTTTATGGCTGCCAATAAAGCAGACCATAACCAAGAGTGCTGCGAGAGAAATTAAGTCGTGAGTTTTATATACGAAGAATAATCTCCAATTATTGTCTTTATATGCATTAAAGAGCTATGCCTATAATTCTTTATGTAAACGAATACTCACCATGTTTAACTGTCATTAAACATGCCTAATAGGCACTATACTTTACTGACATATCTCTTTAATTACATTTATAATTGGGAACACTTTTCTTTATACAGCACTGTTTACTTTTGTAAATGTAAATAGTGGAGGCATTATAAAGCGACACTGCAAACAGTCAATTCCTAATTCACCATTACATTTGCTTAAGAGAAGACGTAACGCCCCCCCCTTAAATTGTAACTAGCTGCTTTGGCTTTGAGAGAGAGAGAGAGAGAGAGAGAGAGAGAGAGAGAGAGAGAGAGAGAGAGAGAGAGAGAGAGAGAGAGAGAGAGAGAGAGAGAGAGAGAGAGAGAGAGAGAGAGAGAGAGAGAGAGAGAGAGAGAGAGAGAGAGAGAGAGAGAGAGAGAGAGAGAGAGAGAGAGATTTATCTAGGCTCCACAGCACAGAGTAATGCCTGCAAAATGCAAAGCAAGCCCAGATGAATTTCTATAGGACCTGTGTGCCTGATCTCTCAAAACCTTCAAAATCTAGACTTGATCTTGGCAAACACAGCAGTGCACAAAGTTATTTATGCATTCATTTATCTTTTCATTAGGGTGGCTTATGTGGTCTTTACTGTCTTTGCAGAGCATCATCTGTATTGTGTGCACTTGTAACAGGGATAATGGATATCACATACAACACCTACCTACAAACATTGGCCATGAATGCACCCGGACCCTGCCCAAGTCCTGATGATGAATAAAAATGAAGATCTTGTCAAGTGATGAAGTGACAGGTTAATTTGCAGCCCTGAGATTGCATGAACATGTAAAAGGGATGCTCAGCAACTGTTCCAGTCTGAAAGAATGGTGCCACCTATCTGTGCGATTATATATAGCTACTTGGCTAGCCTAATTCAAGATAAATACATGTGATCTTGCTTTAGCTTCATAAAAAAATAAAAAAAATTAGAGGAATGGAATTGATGATAAAAGCACATGGGAGATTAGACACAGACAGTTGCTTTCGGACCAAAAAACATGCTTTTCAACAAAGGGCCGCTGTATCAAACAGTGATACAAAGCCTGCAGCGATTGTCTGCTCTCTTGCCAGCTTTCAATGCTTTAATTCTGCTGCCCCCTGGTTCTGCGCTCTGACATTAAGATCTGCACGGCCACCAGAGATAATTATTCCAACCTTCAGGCCATCAACCGCTCATTTTTGATCATGGATATATGAAAGCTGTTTTTTTTTCCTTTCCTGCTTCCCAAGGCTGCCTAGTCGATATCAGCGAGAGGGCAAAATAAGCGATCCCTATAAATGCTCAAGGAAAAATTGCAGCCGCCTCGGCATTATAATCCTTGGCATTTCAGACTGTTTTTTTTTTTTTTTTTAATAATTAGTTCTGTATTTAAAGCTCCACTCATTGTTGTGCTTTTAAAGCAAATGCAGTTAATTGTGAAAGGATGGGTGAATCAGGTAAATAAGATACTACCTGATAGAAGATTTTACACAGTCGGAAAAAAATGAGAGGCAGACGGACACAGATAAAGGTAGATAGTTGGCTGAACAATGATTTCCATTTATTGAGCCATAGAGATATTTTTCAAGATAGACCTTAATGTCAGCACATCAGTATAAAATGAGAGTTGTAAAAAGTCACAAGAGAAAAGACTGGATAATTTAATCCCAAGACCACCCAACTAAGGGAACACATATCATAAACTGTGCTGCTCCTAACTGAGCAGTCTGTCGTTCATGATGCAGATTTCCTACGTGTCTCTGGCAGAAGGGGATTTTTTATGCATTACTGTTAATCTGGTTGAGGTAGTCTTTCAAATGGCATGTTTACACAGATATTAAAGTAAACATGTTTAATCCCTGCACAAGTTTCTACTCTAATGTTACAAAACAGATGAGAAAAACTGGTGTTCTTCCATATCGTTTACACTTTCAGAATACCAATTGCACATCGAAAAGAAGAAAGAAAAATGCCAAAAGTAGTTATTGCAATATCAGAAATAAAGATTTACATAATGCAATTTTAGCACTTAACAGGGTGGGGTGTTTTTATTGATGTTTATTTTTAAGCATGCAATTGCATAATTTTTTTTAACACATTTACAAATATTACAGTAAACTTTAAAAGCTATCAACATAGGCTAAAACTAAGCAAAAAGGCAAACATTTTGTCAGACGTCTTTGTCAGAGTTTGTCTACTTCACAATAGTTTTACCTTCGAATGTAGGAATAAAGTGTAACAAGTTAAGGATCAAAAAAAAAAAAATGTAACGTGAACCTCTCCTTAAAAGTTAGTTTACAAAGTTTACTTGTCAAAACTCAAAAATGAAACAGAACTTTATAATAATCTATCATTTTATCTTTCAGTGGCATCAAAATTTAAAACTACAACAAAAGAAGAAACAATTGCACTGTCCCTTATAAGTTTATCATAGTAACATCATAGCAAAGTATAATACAACATAGTGGATGTATGGTAAAGCATAGGTACTATACAGCCTTGTAAAGCACAGAGAGGTATGGTAAAGCTAATAAAAGCATGGTAAACTATGATAAATGCTTAGTGTGGGAAAATTGCAAATTTACTGTGCAAATATACTGCAGTAACTATTGGATCATCCTCTTGCTACAAGTTACAAGAATAAAAGACCACTAATACCTTTTGTTCCTCAAATATTTAGCTACAACCCTCTGGATGCCAAGGTGCAGATACCAATGGTACCTTACAGTACATACATTTTTGTTCTACCTGGTGTAAAATAAAATGAGTTTGCATGCTTGCAAAAATACAACAGCAGGCTGATACCATGTGTTATCACACAGACTTGCACTGTGCCCAGCAAGCAAGCCAGCAAAGAGATAGAGTGTAAAATGCACTTTTAACATAGTTGTTATCTATGTCAAAGGAAGATGTGGCATGTCTACTTTCTAAACTTGCTCGTTTTTGCTTGGAAGAAATATTTCAACATTCTTGATTAAAGTGGCCCTACATGGCCTTGTAGACAGGAACCCTGAGATATATTTGCACACCATTTCCATGTACAAAGTCCTGGGAGGAAAATGTTCTCTTTTCCTTTTCCATCTACAAAGTACTTTAACCAAAACTCAGTGGGGCACCTCTACTTAATTGCCAAGTGCGAAACACATTGGAAGCAGGCTAAAAAAAACTTATTTTGGGGAGTGTTTAATACTACAGCAACATAGAGAGAATTATAGATGTGTTAAATGGTTAGGTGTTCAGTTGTAAATCACAGTACTGGCTCATAATTCACAAGTTGTGATTTTGAATTACAACTGATTCACAGCAGTGGAATGCTCCCAAAAAAAATAACAAATACATAAATAAATCACTGTTATGAAGAGATGCATTTGAACAGCTACTTTTACCATTGTAATCATCATATTAAAAAAAATAAAAAAAAAATAATCAGTGTACACAAAAATAATGCATGGCAGCTTTGTAGGACAATGCTATCCTTGTTATTGTAGGATATTAATATGAAACCTTAACTAACAGTGTGAGAAAAAGAAAAGGCTACTGTATTCATGCATCTGAGATTGTTTAATTTATCGAATATTACTCTGCCCTGCCTTTGATCTTTCTCGGTGCTCAGCTCTCTGCTTACTATTCTGGGTGGTCTCCCATCAGGATTCAGTGATCACAGTCTCTCTCTATTGGTTGCCTTCCAGGGATTCACATCAGCTGTGTTCTTACATGCATCTGACAACTTTATTAGCTCTCTCAGGCTGTGCTTCTGAGCATCTCCACAGCGCACACACACACATTTTTTTTTTCTTCCAGTTGGCTCAGAACAAATAATTATAGAAACACTTCAGCTGTTCTACTCAATAATAGGGTACCAAATGAAGAGAAATTTCACATTGCATGTAAGTCAGGGATCAGTTTTTATGTACAGGCTGAGAAAATCAATCCCAGATTGATTTTAGTGTATATATCTTTATTGTCAGAGGATTAATTGATGAATTTTTCATTTGATGAGTCAGGTGGAAGGGGCGGTGAGGTGCACAGTGAGTGGAGTTCTAATCCCCTCATGTAACCTGACACAATGCAGCACTTCCTTTCATTCAGGGTACAATAGTGTGCTCACTCTTACTGATGTACCTAGACCCACTGAACCGGCAATCAAAAACTCTACAAACACTTGAAGGCCAACAAACAAATCAGAATCATCACCACAGGCAGGCTCTGATGAAATGATAAAAGCAAAATCTAAAAGCTGACAGGAATATTGGCTTGGAGGTCAATGCCACCAAAAGCATTTCCCAATGGTGTACGGTATGCTTGCTCCAAAAATGTAAATATAAGGGTTTCATTTTTGTGTCACCATTTAAGAAAACGATCATTGAAGATCATTAAACGAAAATGCAATGTCCACCTTTGGCACACTTTTGAGTCCTTAAATTTAACTTTGAGTTGTTTGTTTTATGAAATTAACAGTTTCATTTTACTTTCACAAAAAATTGTGCGAATAAAATGTTGGTGTGGACGCCATGATAAATCTGTCCCAATGTGTCAATATTTTTAGTCCACAATGTAAGTACACATACCTTCCTGGCACCCCAGAGACCCCTTACATCCTGAGGCATCCCAAGCAATTTCCAGGCATGCTACACCTGTGTGTCCCAGCAAGTTACCCACATGCACATAATAGAATCTTCAGCATACTGTTGTTATTAAATTCTGATTACTATTTCCTGTCAAGTGCAGTGCTGGTATTGCCCTTCTGCATCTTATCAGACCTTTTCCGTTAACATATCTATCAAGTAAAAGTGCTGTTTCCACTAGCAGAATACATAAAGAAAAGACACAAATGTGCTCTGAATCTATAACACCAAAAGACATAAGTAACACATAAATGGTATATTAAATATCTGAATTTACTTCCAACTGAACCGATCCTTTTTTAGTAATATGTTTTGTTTGTTTAGCTTTATTTCTACAAATACACACAGGGAGAAATGTGGTCCTATTTTATCATCAACGCGACAAATAAAACATCAGAATCTTTAAAAAAGAAATATATATTTTTTTTATTTTATTTATGGTTTAAATGCTAACTAACCAAGGGTTTACAATCAATTACTACTTAAAAAGCACTACCAATTTTATCACTGGTCCTACTTTTCTTGCATTGAAGATCTTTTGGTTATATATTTTTTTACTTTAATAGGGAAACAACATTAAGCACCATAAACCTGCATTCGAAATGAAGCGTCATGTATATAACTATGTTTTTAATCATCATTTAGAGTTTTTCTCTTGTTACTCTTCCCCAATTCAAAATTTGAAAGTCACCGAAATAGCGACTAGAGGATCAATGAACAATCTACTTTCCTGCTGTCCAGCCAATCACTTCCTTTAACACAAAGCAGCACATGTTGCCAAGCCACCGAACCCTGGAGAGTTCAGCTTGACTGACATTGGCACAGTGGGGTGAACCAACTCAAAGGCCAATGCAACTCCCAAGCCTAGATCTGTAACTCAGAGCAACCGGGATTTGAACCAGCAGCCCCATCTCTTATTGCTCACCTATATCTCACTATGAGGAAGCTACTTCTTATGGGTGATAGTGTGTTTAACCATAATTAGAAAAAAAAAAACACATTAGGCTATAACCCAATATAGGAACCCCTTTCTTGGATTTATAGACATCTTCTGTGCAACACCTGACTGAGGCTGCAGAATTAAAACCAGTTGTGATTGTGGTTTTGGAATCTCTTCTCCATAAGGCATTGAGCCAATACGAGCAATGTGCATTTAAATAAAGCTCTAAACTGCTGTCAGGTAATTTCAGATCTCCCCTACAGTAATTGACCTTGCTGGAACATAAAACTACTGCTACACGTTCACAAGGTTAGCTGGCGACAGCGTGTTGTGCCACCTGCCTGGCAATGTAATTATTTGACACTACCAAAAAACTATTACAATTTATTAAAGTATCACGCTAAAGGATTTGCTTAAATTAGTTAAATCAGAATAATTCAAAATACAATGTCATACAATACACTTGGAAATGGATGCTGAGCAGTATCTATTACTCCTTGTAAACTTCTACCACCAACCTTTAAGGAAATGAATAGCAACGCCTGGACCAACCAATTCTAAATTATTATTTGTTTATTTAGCAGACGCCTTTATCCAAGGCAACTTACAGAGACTAGGGTGTGTGAACTATGCATCAGCTGCAGAGTCACTTACAAATGCGTCTCACCATAAAGACGGAGCACAAGGAGGTTAAGTGACTTGCTCAGGGTCACACAATGAGTCAGTGGCTGAGGTGGGATTCGAACCGGGGACCTCCAGGTTACAAGCCCTTTTCTTTAACCACTGGACCACACAGCCTCCTAAATGCCCAATCTGCCTGGACCAAACAATATAAAATAAATGATACACTATAGAAAATACTTTTCAAACTCATGCAGTGTCACAAAATCATTCCACAATTGTGAATTCTAACTGCTGTACAGTAGATAGCAATTTGCACAAATAGCTTCTGACAAGTTCTCGCTGTTAGGGAAATGTGTTACACAGCTAGTCTTAATAAGGGGTGGCTTCTATGCAGCAGCCCTTTCTAATGCGGAAAGGGTTCCACATAACACTGGGATAGAGAACCCCCTAAAGACATGTGCACATCCTACCCAAATGTCCACAGATTTGTAATGACCTGCCAATGAGCCTTCCTGTGGCACAACAATTCATTAAGCACTATTGCTCATATTAGGAACAGTCTTTCTGAACAGACTTGATTACCCCACTAGACCTCAGGCCTGCTCAGGAGGTGTTTCAAGGCTTCAAATCAATTTTTGTTCATTAAGACCTAATAAACTCTGCCGCAGTATTCATAGCATATTTTTATTTGTGTTCACCTCACACTGTCTGAATTATAATATGACAATATGGGATGGTATGACACTGCGACACAATCTGGAAGGAGATGACTGTGATTTCTTTCCAGGCAGGTTCTTATTTGAGCCCAGTTTAATGACAGGAAAGGCACAAGTGGTTATATAAGCCAGCCAGCCAGCCAAAAAAACACAACTTCCCAGCACTTGCATGTTTGTTATCACCTCTAACCATTGGCCTGACTGCCAGGTACGCTCCCAATATTAACACGCACACATTCTTGAAGGCCTAAGGCAAGATTAAACACAATTAAACACAAGTCACTTACTAAAAGCATGGCACTAAAAGAATGGGCCCAATGCCATAAAAATCATAAGGAACAAATTATACAACTAGTCTGTGACTACTACTACGGACTGCAGGGATAGCAATAAGACTCCTGTTGCATAGGAACTTCAGCCATTCCAGTTTTAATACAAGCTTGATTAGCCAGTGTATAGGTAACAAGCTCAGGTGTATCTCATACTATTTATTATTAAACCAGGAATGGATCAAACTGCTATGCGATGGATCTTTTTTTACATCCCTGTACTATTAGACGACTATTACTACTACTACTACTACTACTACTACTACTAATAATAATAATAATAATAATAATAATAATACTGTGACAGCTTAAACCGGGACCAGTTATAAGGCAGTATAGTAATGGCTTCCATTTTCCCCAATACAGCGTTATAAAGGGGGAGCATTGTAATAATAATAATAATAATAATGGTACATCCATTCAGACATTTTACAGTGCTTAATCAACCTCTAGACATACAGTAGAATGACACCACTGCTTTAGCATCAGTGTCAAAATATGTGTGATAATATTCTCTAAACCTTTCATTTTCAGTAATAGACAAATAGACAGCAAGGTTGATTGAATATCACCATAAAGCAGAATATTAATGCATATATGTTGAATTTTGTTGATTGAATCAACACCACCCCCCACCCCAAACCCCCCGGTTATATTCAAATATATAGAATCTGAGACAGCAGTTATTAAAAAAAAAAAAAAAGAAACGCAACAACATGATTTAATAATGTATTTCTCCTAATACAGTATCATGCCACGTACATCTTTCTTCTGCATTCAAAAACTAATTAAGCTTTTTGAAATATCATTACAAGTATGCAATCTTGCTTTAGAGGGCTGATGCTCCTGTTGAGGCCTGGGGCCAATTTTAGATGCTTTGTAAATTTTAATTGTACAAAGGCATTTCTGTAGCAACTCTCACAACCAAGTTTCAACAACAATTAAAGGTTAAGTGTTGCTATGAACACGCATTTTTCCATCATTTAAATAACCAGGAATATCAGAAGGTAAATAAGTTACTACAAGACTGTTCTGCCTGACACATTTCCCACAGGCGCACTGTGACGTAGTTTGCCCCCTGCAGTGAGCAGCAGGGAAATAACAAACAGCCTTAACAAGAGCTGTAAACTCTTCCTTGGCATCAAATCAATTGACACTTGGCTTAAATAAAAGAAGCTCCACAAGCTCAGTGAAAACGTCTTCATTTCCAAATAATGTAATCATATTAAGTGCGGAATAAACAACGAGAAGTGTTGAATCGGTAAAAATAATTCACCGCTTCCAGTGCCTTTAGGCACGAAAAACGATGGATCATTTTTCTTACCAATCAATTCAACACTTATCGTTGTTTATGCCACTTAAAACATTTCTTCCTAATTGATACTTGTTCCATAATGAGATTCAATTGTCAATTTGATAATTTGATTTGTTTTTTTGCTCATTTGTTACGCTTAGTTCAAACAGTTAAAATGTTTGTCTCTTACATTGCGGCAATGATGAGTCTCTCTGAGATTGAGTTTGAAATCCCACTTTACACAGACACAAGTGTCTGTTGTAAGTGAAGATAGAAGCAAGCACTATGTTTTAGCTGTAGACAAAGGAATGTGAACCGGGAACTGAGAGGAAAGTTATTGATAGTTTTGCCAAACCTAAAACAGATGCAGACCTAAATATCATTGCAGGCGATCGGTATGTAAGTGGGCTGGTAGCTTGTCTGAACAGTGGTTAAAGCCAGGAACTAAACGCAAAAGCTGAGTTTAAATCAAATGTCCATGTAGTTGATGGAGGTTTACAAAGTGATGATAAAATGTATTTTGTTAAAACAAAACAAAAAAATATATAGTTGTTGCTGTTTAAACAAGAATGACATAGCTAACCCAGAACACTGATCGATTGGCAATCAGTTACACTATTACACCTGTACGTAATTTAGCAAGCCAGGCAGGAATAAAAGGACAGGTTTCAAAGACAATAGTTGTCTGTGGGGATGTAAGGAACTGTGTATAGTCCTGAATGTGGTGCACATTAAAGAATAAAGAGTATATTTGTGATTGTATTGTATTTAAAGCCAGTAAACCGTGTCTGAATAAAGGTACAGTCGGAATCCTGTTGAGTTTAGTTAGTGCTCCAAAACATGAGCTAGGGTTTATTTTTGTTTTATATTGTTTGTCAAAAGAAGCCGTGTTCTCACTGGAAATGGGGCACCGTGGAAAAATAAACATACCCGTCCTTTGTTGTCGAGCATGCTTTATCCACCAAAGACGTGTTGGGAACCCAGAACTGTGTTCAAAATTATACTGTAAATAAAGAAGCTTTGTCACAATTTGTAATTACGAAAAAAAAAATGTTTTACATTGTTAATGTATAATTGTATTTCCCTACTTTTAGCAAACAATATGAAATGCTAAATTGAAATCGCAAGCCCTTTTCTAAGTGTTACATTTGAAATGTGTAATACTAATTCCTTGATTGTTGCGTAATAAAATGGTATCCGCTTTTCTGTTGAATTGTTCTGACTCACTGTGGTTTCGTTAACAAATCCACAGTTTTCTGTGGATTCATAATTCAACAATATATCTGCCCTGCACCCCCCTTCTCTTCACAGCCACTCAGCCACTTTTAGTTAGTGGATTTGTACAATTAATCAATCAAAAGATTAACGGTTGAAGTCACAGAAATGTTTTAAATTAGAGCGATGAGCCAGTGTCAATCATTTTCTTACCTGAATTCCCTCCACATAAATACACTAACTCTGCTTTACATAGCCAGTGCCAAAGCAATGGATATTGTGAGGCAGAAAACACCCCTGGTGCTATTTTCAATGCATCAAAATAAGCCATTTGTACCTGATGGCTGGAGGAACCTAAGCCATATTTCACCGCCCTAATGACTGAGGATTGTGAGGTTTTTCCACATCATTGTTCTCACTTCATCCCACAGCTTGGTACGGTGCGCATGCTGTTGAAGACCAATATCCGCATAGCCCTAGAGGTATCAGTAAAGACTCCTGGGAATCTGTTTCACTGGCCTCATTACTATCTCCTGGAGAATCCTGGAATAGGGATCTAGAACATCTGCTCAACTGATGAGTGGTCACTAAGTGATCTACCTTAGGGGCTTGTGAGCGGGTAGCGTCGGCAAGGAGACTCAGAGACTGGAATGCTGCAGTTTAAACGCTCACGTGCACATACTTACATTTACAAAAAACACAAAACAACAACCCACACTGCACAGCACCTTCACCATCACTACTCCAAACTAACACCCGTGATCACCCTTTTTATAGACCTGTGGCTGGAGCCTAATTAATCATTTATTACATTTTCGGTTCCAGACACATTCCCACATGTTTTTTCAGGGCGGAATTACCCCCTCGCTGCCACCCAATATTCGCTTCACACCCGTGCACCAGCAGGGCTTTCACCCTGCCACAGGGCTAGAAAAAGGAAATTAACCTCACACTTGCAGAACTGGAAAATGCCTAATTCGTTGGACCAATGGCTGGCATCTGCACCTATATATACACACACACACACCTGAACGGGGTTCCAAAGGGGCTTTACCACCAAAGTCCCCTGCAAAGGCTTGACCTCAATCCACTTTCATTATTTTCCAATGAATACTCACTTGTGAACTCCTCTGTATTTGGCAAATATTCATGTGGATTGCATAGTCACTTGAGATACTGCTGTGTGAAGGTTATGTTCTGTCTGGCCTCACATTACCAGGAAAGGAACATAAAAAGAAGACATCATTCTCACTCTCCCTTTGTCTCTGTGTTTTACTTATTTATAAGAGTACCTTTGCAGGAAGAAAGTCTTCAGATGAAATTATATCTATACCAGGGGGATCAGAATGTGGAAGTTCAATACTACTTGATAAACTTGCCCCTGCTTGAACAAAAGGTAGACTTAAAACAAAACAAGAACAAAAAAAGGCGATAGCCAAAAGTTTGAAAATCCTTTTCTTACCTCTTATTAGCGTTTGCTACATTATCACTGGTCCCCTTCTTGTTTTGCTGGACATCTTTTTGCTGTTTGCTTGCAGTTGTTTTTTTTTTTTTTTTTTTTAATAGAACAGATTTGTATAGTACCAGTATAGATTTTGACAGTTCTGTGACCACGCTTCTACAATGTATGGTCCCTGTCCACTCTTGAAACCATGGGGGTAAAACTGACCTACATCACAGGAAGCGCTTTTAACTGTCTTACTTTTTATGATGTTTAACAATCATCGTGCCGGTTTAGGAGCTGATCAGCATTGCATTATAGAAGTAGGCATGTCTTTATATTATTAAGCACCAGATCCATCTAGTGCTCAGCTATGTATTGCCAGCAATGCAAAAGGAAGTAGCTGATAGATAGATCTTCCCTCTATAAGGATACTTGCCTGATACAGAATATGGCAGGAAATTAGATGTGGCGAGCAGCTACTGAACTGAACAATTGCTCTAAGAACCACTCTAGATAAGTGTACACATCATAAAGTTAAGGGGGGGGGGGGGGGGAGTAACCCAAAAATAAAAAAACGGACATCTGAAGCTACATACTCTTAAACGTTTCAGAATCTGCCACACCACAGATCACTCCCTGTGCAGAAGGTAATGGGATCCCACCTGAGGCCACTTAAAAGGCTGCAAATCTGCAGGGGAGTGGTGGAAAGTCAAAAGGATGTGAACATTTTTATTTTCATCAATGACGTCATCTCAAGTATACAATGCTGATCTATTCCACAGAAGAAACTGGACAGGTTGAGTGCGAGGGAGTGGGTGTTTATAGGTCAGGCCCCCTGAGACACTGCACCAACTTGAGAATGGCAGCAGAACAGTTTGTCAAGTCCCCAGTTGTCGACCTGTGCAGAAACAGTGTGTCAACAGAAATGTGTCTCTAGGGGAGCCGTGCGAAAGAGAAGGCATTTCATTCCAAAGCGAAAGAGAAGGCATTTCATTCCAAAACTAAGAATTTAATTCCATAATACACATAATATTCAATTAAATCTAAATATTATACTCTACAAAAGCAACACAGGGATCGGACTGAAAATGTGTTTAACAGTATGTTGACTGTGACTAGAACCATATGGATACTACGCAAAGTCTAATTCTAAATACACCTGCAAATCTGATCATTTGATTGATCCTTGCAACCATCACCAAGAGTTGAGCAGACATTGGACTAAGAAAGTAACAATTAGTGGCAGCTATGAACAGAATTCAAGCCTGTTAAATCTAAACCTCTCAATACTGTCAGTGCCATGCTTTGAGTTCACCTCCTCCTCCTCCCAAACCTCCCCCTCATTTTCGGCCTCACCAGGGGGGTTGGTAGTTCAACTGCCTCCCTGCTTATCTGTCAATGTTGGCAGAGAGATAGCAATCAAAATTTCAAGGCAGAACCAAGTGCCCCCAAAAGCAAGGCTGAGCACCAAAACCCTGCAAATAAAAACATTGTGATCCACAACTATATTTATTCTGCATTTTAAAGAGTGAATAGGTTTTCTGATCACATGTACTAAGGAATGCCCACAGCAAGGTTAATCATAATGAAGTGAGCTGTAATAAGGAGCTGTTTAAGGAGGCAGTGTGGTCCAGTGGTTGAAGTCCAGGGCTTGTAACCAGAAGGCCACCGGTTCAGATCCCACCCCTGCCACTGACTGACTCACTGTGTGACCCTGAGCAAGTCACTTAACCTCCTTGTACACCATCCTGCGGATGACACGTTAAATCAATATCCTATTGTAAGAAACAGCCTACCTCTGTAAAGTGCTTTGTGATGGTGGTCCACCATGAAAGGCGCTATATAAAAATAAAGATATTACTATTATTTATTATTTAATATTTAAGATGCCTCTACCGAAAGCACTAAAAGGCAATGTAAAACTGACATTAGTAAAGAATCAAACATTAAAAACCACTCTTATTTATTAAAAAGGTATTTAAAAAGGTCACCGAGGACAAAGCCAGTATGTGTGTTTTGCTTTTAACATCTCAATGCCCCTCTCAGCTAAGGCAATCATCTTATAAGAAGCAGCCTACCAAAGCTCTTGACATCATTTGTCTGTGCATTAACATACATTAACATACCATTTTATTTAACAGCATCGAAAGAGGCAAGAGGTGATTCAAATCTCTGCGAATGTGACAAGTTTACTCTTGTATTTTTGCCCCACACATCACACAGAGGCATTCCCACTTCCAACCTATATTCCAGAATAATAATGCAATGTGGCAGCCTAAGAGACCAGGGCAGGCCACAGCAGGTCAAGGCCCCGGCACCCCGGCTGAGAGAGACAGCGCCACACACTGTGCGGCTTCATGATTAGCATAACCATTATATATGCTGTTCTACTAATGACATTGTTCATTAGAAATAACTACACAAATAAATAAAACGTCATGGCGCAGGACACCTTCATGTTTCTCTCTCCTTTATTCATGTTGGAGTATTACATTTACTCTGATCAAAATGAAACTCTCACTGTTGGTAGAGGAATGTTGAGCTTGAGACTGTACATGATGTTCACAGGAGGTTTATGAACACATAGAAACGTTTTTTTGACATTGATGTGTTTGAACATTGTAGTTTACACCTCCAAGTCCGGTCCAAGTCTCTTTATGGCATTTGATTGGGTATTGCTATTCATGCATTTAAAACATTGCTATTTATGTACAGCATTATGACTATTGGTCCATTTGATTTACTGGAATAAACGAATACGGAAATATAAATTTGTTAAAAATAATAATAATAATAATAATAATAATAAATAATTGCTTGTATATGTCCAGTTTAATGCACATCTTTTCCAGGAGAAAAAAAATACTACATTTATCACAATTGTGCATTAGTCTCACTCTTGCATAGCTTTATCAGAGCAGTAGGGGTGCCCATGTTACAGCCCAAATGTCATTTACTTAAATCAGATTTCAGATGTAACGTGGACATCTGTCTAGAACTAAGACCCTATAAACAGCAAGACTTTGACATTCAAAAGAGTGTCGTACCCATGTGACATCTGAAATCCCTTTAAGGTAAACGGCATTGCGCACGTACAGCACCAGAACACATAAACCACTACGTCACTACACACCGGCTCCAATAATGCCACTCAACCATATCCAGCTGGAAACACATGCCACGAACCCTGTTGCTTTACACTGCTAAAAGATTTGTGAATCTCTGTTTATTTCATTTGCTTTACTCACTAACCCGATTCCTTGAAGTCTTTTGACTGAGTGCTGAAGAGGTTTGTTTGGATGTCCACTTATTAAACTCATATAATGTAAAAAACGACATTCTATCCAGTGATGATTGATATTTAAACACTCTTTCAACCTTGACTCTCATTCTCCAAGAGGCCCTGCTGTCGTTGTGTGGCAGGAAAAAAAAGCTTCTTGTGCAAAGTTGGCGAGGTCACCCACTTGAAACCCCTCCTCGACTTTGACATATGCCGTGGGATCCTGGTGGCTGTGAAGCAGACGGGACCTTGGTATTGAATCATACTCCTAGGACGACACCTCCAGCACAAAGAGCAGGAGGACTGCTAGATGGAGTAGGTCCAGAAAATCTCCATACAAAATGAGAATAGGTAACCTCCGGGCCTTGTGTGCTATCTACCGCACCACAAACATCACTTCAATAACAAGCATACGATTTTAAAATGTTTAACATTTCAAAGAAAACATAGAAAACGTTCTTTAGAAACAGTCAAGAAAAGTCAAATTAAAACAAAAACCCATGTGAAAATACTGATTTACATCAAGAAAAATTCCAGGACTTTGTAGATACATTTACATGCATGCATAAATAAATTTTAGTGCAATACAAGGTCTGTTTAAATGCAGCCTGTGTAGATAGAGATACATCTTTGCAGTTTCAGTTGAGCTGTTTTTCCACACAAGTAAGAACATGATAACAGCCAACACTTTTAAAGATGGGGGGGGGGGGGGGGGGTAATCCACTGTTTATTATTATTGGTATTTATTTTTTAAAAACTATAATTGATAAAATAGAAAGCATTGTCCTCTAACTGCTCAGCCACAGTACTGATTCCATCTGTCTGTCTGCATGTCTATTCCCCCAGCCTCCACTAGCCTGCCATCTCACTGGCTCTCAGCAGCTTGTTGAATGTTTATTTCCAAGGGGTCTATACTGCTGAAGGTACTCATCTCCTTTCCAGCAGGCGCTTGGGTGCCAAGTGACAATCTCAGCTCCTTGTAGCATTTTTTTTTTCTAACCATGAAGGATTTTAGCTATTCTCCAGAGCAGGTGAACAGGTGGTTGGTAATAGGGTTGAATAAATCCTGACAAAAGTTATAGGGGGGGGTGTTTGATGACTGAATGTCAGGAAATCTGGGGCACAAGCACCGCCCAGATGTGTGTTTTTAGAAGTTTGAAGAGGCCAGAGGGTGTGCTCTGTAGGGCATGCACATGTGCTAGTGTGAGGGAGCTTGCTGGAGTAAGTTAAGATGCAGTGACAGAGATGGGGAAGACGTGTTTTATTGTCCCAGCCCCGTATTGCACTTAACCGCATTTTGCCATTTAAATGTTTCAGTGCTCATCACTGTCGCTCCTCATCTTAAATCAGAGCTAAGCCTGTCAGTCCTTAAAATCAGTTTTATATAGATATATGCAGTATAAATATCTTCCCCAATTTTAAGGATGTGTTTTTTAGCCCGAGGACTTCAGCATAAACTCTGAAAGCTTGCAGCAATTCTCACTTATTTTATTTGGAACAGAGCAAGAAGAGAAATGATTTTTCTCCACTAACCTGATCTGGGACCCTGTTAACCTGTATTTAAACAATAAGTTCCCGACCAACGATCAGGCACTTTAGGAAATATTTGTTTCTTCTCTCAATATAACACAATCACAGTTTCTGAGTCTGCGTCTCCCTTGAACTTTTCCACCCACCAGCAGAAAATCTAAGTTCTTGACATTTGGATATTGGTTTATGTTTGTTTACTTCTTCTCAGACTCTCTTAATAGACTCCTGATAAAGAAATATAAATCCTGTCGTTAAAATGCACACGACACAAACCAGAATGTATATCATGTAGGGGTTTTAGTTTCCCAACGGTTGAAGCTTTATGCTTTAATGTTTGTAACCAAGCAGAAAACTCTTTATTAGAAGCCTGGCATCACATTTTATAAAGTACTGCAACATGCAGTATGCAAACATGCAAACCACATTTATATGGAAGAGAAAACAGTGAAGAAATATTAGATATTAAATAAACTGTCTGAAACGTTTAGGCAAAATTATAAATGTTTAACACTAACTTTTAAAAGCTCTAAACTATTAACACCCATAATGGAATTTGCATGGCAAGTTTTTAAACAGTATTTTTATGTACGTAATTAACATTTTGAAACACAAATGTTTTATTCAACAATCTGAGATAAAGAAAATATCCTCACTACAAAACGATGGCAAAATTCCACCTACAATATAATATGTACAAACTAAAATAATAATACAAATAATAAAAAAAGCAGGGCTGTGTCCGAGGTTCGTTCGCTAGCCAGGGATTCGAAGATTGTTTTAAACCTTCGAAAGTTCGCCAGACGCCTTTGCCGCACTGTGGTTTTTTGGGTTTTTTTTTCCTGTTAACAGAAACTGTTTGACAATATATGAATACTATAAATCACACATTAAATGTCACTCACATGCGAAATTCGATCTTTTGATTTGTAGAATGCATATTACGTAAACAAATGTTGTTGTATTAAAATCCGCTACCAAATCGTTATAGGCAGCAACTCTATATGGTGCCGCTGCCATGTATGGAGCAGGTATAGTATCCAAAGCACTGGGGCGGTGCGATTGTAGTGCTTCAGTAAAATATGTACTGAATATCTAGTGTACAAGACAGTGTAAGAGGAGTACTATGGTAGAATATGCTTGAAACAAAATATATGATAACACTAATAAAACTGAGCACCATCCGTCCCTCCCTCAACCCCCAGCTCGTGTTATCCAGAAGCAAACCTTTAATTTCTTCATTCTCCATCTCGACAGCAAAGCATTGTATAGCGTAAGCTGTATTGAAAAACATGTCTTGAAACCCTACTGTTTGGGATTTTTTGTTAAATGCCCCGACGGCCATAACCAATCTCTGGGGTCACTCGACAAGCGTAAGTTCATATTATTAGTAGTAGTATTAATATTTTTAGCAGTAGTAAAATGTGACTGATAACCTGCTTGGAACGGTGACTGTTAAATAAAGCTTTGTTTTGCTTCAGTCCGCTGCAGTTGTGCAATGCAACAAGCTTACTGTATGTATCAGAAACATCTTCAATTACGTGGAAATAAACAACATGCATTTTTATTTTTATTTTAATTATAAAAACATGATTACTGTTCTATATAACAGATTTTTAATCTGCATGTGAATGTTTTATTCCATGTATATGGATTACCAGTAAAATAATAGGATTTTCAATCAAATATAAACAAGTAGCTATGGTGACGTCACCAGTAAATTACGCAAATGAATACCATCGAATGTTCGAACCTTCCTTTGGTAACGTGTTCCGAATATTCGTTGCAGCCCTAAAAAAAAAGGTTCAATTTATTTGTGCAATTGTAATTGTCAGAATATTTTCTTTAACATAATTCATTAGATGTCCTGCAGTATTTACTATCTGTTCTCTAATGAAACTTATACAATCCAGTATATGTGTGTGTGTGTGTGTGTGTGTGTGTGTGTGTGTGTGTGTGTTTGTGGGGGGGGGGGGTATCTAAAGGGAGCGCACAGCAAATTGCACTGGATTGGTGATAATGAAAAAGCAACACCATTTATTAATTTTGTATACGTTATCCACAGCCTGAGAGATTTCTCGGAGGGGAAGAACAAGTCTGAATCCACCATATACTGCCACAGGCACAATGTGAGAGAAACTAAACAAGTTAATCCCGGAGGGAGAGAAACTGCCCGCAGCAGCAAACGACCTACTATACCTCACTAGCTAGTTTTTTGATGATATAATTTGTTAATTTCTGAAAATCCAATTATCAACAGTTTGGCTTGGCTAGGCTAATAAATGCATGATTCTTAATAATGTTTCAGATTTTCAGATCAAAAGTAACATTTTTTTCCCTTTTAAAATCAACAGTACACAAAACAGACCCCATGAGTATTCTCTACCATGATCTCCATTTTATGTTCTCTTCCTTTTAGAATCTGCCCCTATTTAAAAAATGCATGTTTTTTTTGTTTGTTTTTTCTTCCCAAAAGTAATAAGCTTGGGAAATCAAGTGTCTTAAAACAAAATAATGTGTTTCTATTTTTCATTTAAGATAATAATAAAAATAACACATAAAAAAATTGTGGAATGCAAATATTTAAACCCTTGTTCTGTATCTCAACTAACCATCTTTCACAGTGAGGAGAGAGGTACCAGTAAATATAGCCAGCAGCGTCATACATACTTGTACAGAAGAAACTGAATACATTCTTCTTATAAATTAAAGACTATAGAAATAATGTTTTCTCCCTTTCTGATCAATTTTTAATTTACCCAATTTAAGCATGCTGTTCCCAGGCTTCTCCAAGTAATTATTGTGTTTTATTGACAGCCAGTATCTCGCGGGAGGCTATTTAAAAAAAGTTTAACCCCTGAGCAAGTCACTGCTTCTCTTGCCTTTGAAAGTGTCAAGTGCATTGATTTTAACTGCAGGGAATGTTCTACCTTCTACTACCCAGAGAAACAACCTGGAAACTCTTAAAGCAAGCAAGGAAGCAAGATCAGCCCCCTTTATCTACACACACACACGAGAAAAAAGACTAATTCAGCAATTCAGGCCATTTCAACTAATGTTAGAGGCGAAAAAAGTCACAGACAGAAAGGATCAGTGCCTTAAGCCCAAGGATAAAGGAAGGGGGCATTGGGGAGGGTGGTAGAAAGAAGGGAGGGGGCATTGGGGAGGGTGGTAGAAAGAAGGGAGGGGGCATATCTTAGATACAGTACCACAAAGTGATAGAGAGGAGCTGGTTTTGAAAAAGACATCAATCGGACTAAAAAAAGAGCAACATGACAGAAATTAAACAAGATTCCTATGTTTGACTTCGCCGCATCTAGCCCCTTCTCAGCCTCCCATTGAAATTCTGGTCATACACAAACCCCAAGGCTTTTGACACACTTTTGAAACACCACACCCCCCCTCTTTCTTTTCTCCAAGTCTCCCGAGCCACTAGTAACTGTCTAACAAGAGCAAAAGGAGAAATATGGATCGTATTTTTTATTAAACACCATTTGATTTTGTTTTAGTTTTTTGAGGGAGGGGGCTTTTTTTCTGGAATGCGTAGTTAATTTTCTGTTTGTTGGGGAGGGGAGGGTGGGGGGAACACAGACACAAACAAAAAAAAACACTTGTTTAAAAAAACAAGAAGAAGAAAAAAATAGCAACCGCCGAGTTGCTGTATATTCATTGCCGCTGTCAAGCGCTCGTTTTCACTCATGCTTCTTCAAAACCGCTGGGAAAAGAGATCTCAACCTACTGCTTGAGGATGCTCATCCTTTCCAGTCACGTACACACTAGCAGCTCTGGTATATTTTGGTTGGGTCAATGTCAAAGTAACAGCAAGCTAAAACAAGATGCTTTGAGCAAGCAATCAATTCGTCAGGAAAGAAAATAAGAAACAGAGGGTACTGTAGGTGGGGTGTGGGGGTGAGGATAGATTTTAGTGCATACTTAATTAGCTGCTGGCATGTTCTTCTTAATATTGCAGCATGAAACAGCAGTTAATATCCAGCAGCACTCTAACATCACAGAAGGTTGTATGCACTTTTAATACTGAAACAGTGCCTAAAATAGCAGAAGGTAATTGTAACCCAAGACTGCAAGCCGTTCACTCTCACTCGCTCCCCCTCTATTCTCTCCCTCTCTCTCTTTTTTCAAATTCAGTCCTGACAGGGCCAGAAGGTAATGATACAGCTGCCATGATGCAACAAGCAGACCTGTCTTCTGTCAAGAATTGAAATCATAAAGGAATAAGCTGTCATTAACAACCTCCCTGCAAACACTGAAGCTGTCATCTCATTGTTTCCCTTCGCTGGCACTGGGACTGGTGCAGGCTCCTGTCGGCTGTCAATTCAGCAAGTCTCTGGGATTTAAACACTTCCTGATTCTCTATCATAAGATAGCAGGGAGACACCTAAATAACTGTGCAGAAAAAATACATATTACCTTTAATGAAAGGACATCTTTCATTCATGAATCTGTGCTTGCACAGACACCCACTTTATCTTGCTGGGCTACACTTTCTTTCCCCCTGTTCATCCAAGTGGCTTTGTGCCAAGTATGATACTACATTGCTATAACTGAAGTCAGTAAGGAAATCTGTGGTGTCAATTCAGAGTATTGGTATCTAGGGCCTGATTAGTAATTGGGATGAACTCTTACCTACCTCGAACCCAGCTGTTGAAATGAGTTCCCCTTAGACATTAGAGGTACTGAATGCAGCAGAGGTTTCCAAGACAAGTTTGTGTGATTTCTTTGTATGTTTTTCAAATTGCGACTGTGCAATTCCCTGTAGTCAGTGTGTGTGGAATGTATGATTTATTTCTGCTAGGGATCCATTCCCACCATTGTTTTTATTTACATTAGCTTCTCGTGGTGTTTTTCAATAGCACAGCGTGCAGTGCCACCCGTTGGTTGACTGCAATGTAAAAGTTTAAAAAACTTTTTTTCTTTTTTCTCTCTCCAAAGGAAAATCAATATCTCTAGCAGTATATTTACTGTTGGTCTTTAAGTGTATTCCTAAAGATTTAAACAGGTAGCTATTCAAACCAACCTGCAATTCTAATTGGCTGTAAAGTTTTTATGTAGGTGTGACCTCTCCAGTTTGTAAAGAGTGAAAGGTGGAATGTATTATTTCTTTACTCAAGACTTTCAGGATCCTACAAAGAGATGATCTGTGTTTCATACATACAAAATCCCATAAGCAAATTAGTATGAATCTATAAAATATAGTGCCGCTTTCCATACAGTAATTAATTACAAGCTTCGTTCTTTCTTATTCTTTCCCTTGAAAAACTAGCAGCTTGAACACAGTTTCCATAGGCAATGTTGGGAAACATCCATCACACATCCAGGATTAAGATGGATCGTTATCCTATAGTGCCTCAAAAACAAAACTGATCACAGTGAATTAATCATAATAATTACTGCATTCAACCAACCTTTTTACAGCAGGGTTTTTCCTTACAAAAAAAAAAAAACCAGCACAAACACACTTGTGGTTCAATTCTCAATATATCCTTTTTCTGTTTATGAGAGTGTCCCGCTGACAGCAAACAGACTTACTGAGATAACCAGCAGGTTTCAAATTTACTTTCATCACATTATAAAAACAACGTACAGAACCTCCAATAGAAAACTATTGTATCCATACTGTACATATTCTCCTGTACAGAACTGGGTGACGAACAAAAAAAAGAGATGGAAATAGGGGAAGACAAGTAAAGTGGCGCAGACATTCAAAAGAAGAAGGCTGTGTCTATTAATAATAAATATAAAATAAATGAAATTTATTGCACTTTTTTCTGGTGTCCCAAAACGTGCGGTATCCCGCTTGCTGCTTGTTCAGAATACCGCCGCTAGAATTCTGACTAAAACCAGGAAAAGTGACCATATTACCCCTGTTTTGGCCTCTTTACACTAGCTCCCTGTGCAGTATAGAATCGGTTTTAAGATTTTGCTGTTAACTTACAAGGCCCTGAATGGATTAGCATCTAGTTATTTGCAGGAGTTACTGACCCTGTATCTTCCAAACTGCACTCTGGATCACAGGATAAGGGGCTGCTCGTTATTCCTAGAGTCAACAAAAGCAACACAGGAGGTAGGGCTTTTTCTTGTAGAGCTCCAAAATTATGGAATGCTCTGCCTTCGTTTGTCAGGGAAGCTGGGACCGTTACAGTTTTAAAGTCAAGACTAAAAACGCACTTTTATAAAATGGCTTTCTTATCTTAGTAGGTTTTAATGTAACTTTAAAATTGCTACTTTTGTATTATTATGTGTATACTGTTATTTAAATGGTCTGACTGTGGCAGTTGTATGTGTAACATGCTATACAAATGCTAGCTCTTTTCTTTCTGTTATGTACTGTACAGTGCTTTGCGATACCTTTGTATAAAAAGCGCTATATAAATACAATAAATAATAAATAAAAAACAACAAACTAATACATACATAAACAGATAAGTGCTGGGAGCAGACAAAAACTACTACACATAATTATATTTCTAACGACAGCAACAACAACATTTTTACAGTGTCAAGGTACTATAGCCATTAGGGAGAATGTAAGTTATGTTGCAACTTGTTCAAACACAGCAGTTCTTCCAAAGCACTGAAAAGCGATGTGATCGGTTAGCTGTGTGTTCAGATACTGTTGGGAGATTGACTGGGGGGGCAACAAGGGACCGACAAGTCAGGTTCAATCCACACAACAAGATCAATACCTAATGGTCGTATTTATTTAGCTGCTGCTTTATATTACAGAGTGTTTGACTTCCTCTACTATGAACGTTTTCTTTGAACAGCTTTTTTTTTTTTCTCAACTCAATCTTACATATATTTTCTTAGGATCAGGCTCTTACTGTTATCTGGTGGCATCATAAATTAGATTTTCCATTTGAAACAAATACAAATAAAGGATGTGAACATGAGATGGACACGAGGTGGTGCCAAACGCTAGGCAAAGTGATTTAAAGGTAAAGCGATTTAAAGGTGAAGTGATTTTAGCCGTGTTGTTTTTATTTTTTTTTTAACACATTTATTTAACTTTACATTATCCTAACAATTAGATTGCAATGGTTCCTAACCCTTCGTCAGCATCAATAATATGTATTTATTGTTTAAAAACAAAACCGTACTATCCACAGTAAATGCCTTTAAAATGTCACAAACACAAATATAAACTACAAAAATAAATATTATATTGTCCCTGGAAACTCAAATTGTACAAAATCTAATAAAAAAAAATTGTCAGCACATAACTGTGCTTCGATATGCAGTGGCATTGTGCATAAGAAAAGCAGCTTCAGTATATTCATCGACAAAAAACACAGAGAACTTGTATACATAACAAAAAAAGAAAGATAGAAACCTCAAAAAAAAAAAACATTCCAATCAAAACAGCACTGTTGTCAAATTTTCAGGGTTCTGTACTGTAGATGGGGGGCCCATATATTCTGAATTGAGTTGCCTCTCTCAGTCATCGATTTTCCACAATAAAATCATATTTTTTTTCTAATATACTGTAGGAGGTAATAAGCAGGGTATTGTAAACAATACAGTAATACAATGCAGTGCTGGACCCTAACCAGGAACTGCATGTGGAAGCCTACATACAGTATATATATATATATATATATTTTTTTTTATACTGTACTGTATCAGGTAATAAGCAGGATATTGAAAAGAATGCAGTTATCAAATACAGTGCTGGAATTAATGATGCACTGTTTATAGTGATATGCAGTACACACAGACATAGTTTCATGAAAATGAATATTGGCTAAAAAAAATAAGTAGGGCTAAATCAATAATTTTAGAAGTGATAAACCATTTCTTCATCTCCCTCAGCTCTCCTGCAACTCTCAACAATCTATTCTGCCAGTAAGCAGGAGCTGCGATTGTGGTATGTGAAAAATGTAGATTTTTTGCAACCTTCAGAAGGCAGAAATGTAGCATGTGCACTTTGAAAAACAATGACTCCTGTTTCCTCGAGTCGGACGAGGACGTGCTTGGTATCAAAATAAAGACAATCGATTACTGGTGTTTAATCACCATTAAGGATTACCCAGGATATTCAGAGTTATGAAACATGTTCATTTTAAACACACTGGGGGTGCATTTGCACCCCTGCCACTGATAAAGCAGACAAAACAGTATTCCTGTGCTCATTAACCAGCTGAACTCTGACAGAACATCATTTGTTTTTGCATTTGGACGTTTGGCTTCTACCAAAATCTACCGACTGCATAGCAATCACCTCTAAATCAAGAGTCCAATGAGCCATATGGCCCAAGAGGCATTTGTTGGAAAGCCTGGTTTAGCGTAAAATCACAATTTATAAGTGCAGTTCGTTCTCAAATCAGCATAATGTGTACCCACGTAACACACTCTTTTAAGTTACTATCAGAACTTCCACCACTGTAATGTTTCTTAACACAGCTGTTTGATTATTAACTTAATTCCTGTACTTGTCATTCATTTTGCAAGCACATCTTCAGATACTGTATGCATGAGAAATCAGCCCAAATGTGTTACATATGGGTGTAAAGTACAACGATCACACCATCACTGTCATTATCCAAGACGAGGACCAGAGCACTGGCTTCACCTTCTGAGACCGAGTAAAAATCAGAAATGAGGACCAGTGCCATCCATCTGCACCATGAAACCAGTCAGCAAAACTCAATCTCATCTTGTTTCAGTGTCAGCTTTCTTGAGGTAACTTCCTCCATCAGATTAAGCTGGAGAGACCCATTTCTGCTAGGCTGCAATCCTGCCTGTAGCTGACTCAACTCAAATCTTTCTGATACAGGCCTGTTGTCGACTGGAAACAAACAGACCAATTTTTACATTGCTTTCTCTCTCTCTCTATTTAACAATGTAAGCATGACATAAACACAGCATGATATATGCCATCTTCTATATGCACACAAACTTAATAATGTCCTAAGCAAGTTTTATCCCAATGGGACAAGTGGTTCTGCTATATTAAAATGTAAGTGTGACATACAGACAGTCGATGATACATTATGGAACTTAAAGAAAGTCCTCAGCAAGTTTCATGACAATGATACAAGGGGTTCTCTTGATACCTGCCTCTGCTTTTTCCCCAGACAGGGATATGCATCACAGACAGGGATATGCATCACAGACAGGGATATGCATCACAGGCAGGGATATGCATCCCAGGCAGGGATATGCATCCCAGGCAGGGATATGCATCACAGACAGGGATATGCATCACAGACAGGGATATGCATCACAGGCAGGGATATGCATCCCAGGCAGGGATATGCATCACAGGCAGGGATATGTATCACAGGCAGGGATATGCATCACAGGCAGGGATATCCATCACAGGCAGGGATATGCATCACAGGCAGGGATATGCATCCCAGGCAGGGATATGTATCACAGGCAGGGATATCCATCACAGGCAGGGATATGTATCACAGGCAGGGATATCCATCACAGGCAGGGATATGCATCACAGGCAGGGATATGTATCACAGGCAGGGATATGTATCACAGGCAGGGATATCCATCACAGGCAGGGATATGTATCACAGGCAGGGATATGTATCACAGGCAGGGATATGCATCACAGACAGGCATATGCATCACAGACAGGGATATGCATCACAGGCAGGGATATCCATCACAGGCAGGGATATGTAACACAGGCAGGGATATCCATCACAGGCAGGGATATGCATCACAGACAGGGATATGTATCACAGGCAGGGATATGTATCACAGACAGGGATATGCATCACAGACAGGGATATGCATCACAGACAGGGATATGCATCACAGACAGGGATATGTATCACAGGCAGGGATATGCATCACAGACAGGGATATGCATCACAGACAGGGATATGCATCACAGGCAGGGATATGTATCACAGGCAGGGATATGCATCACAGGCGGGGGATAACAATGGTAGCTATTATTTTTGTTTCTAATGCAATTGAGAATATTTCTCAAATAAATAATATACTTGTATTCAGCTTATTCCTGCAGAGGAAAAGGGTTATTGGGTTTATCTCTTGAGTCACCAAATGTTTTAATAGTTCAGACACATGCAAACCCATTGCCTGGCCTGAAGCTAGAACAACAATATATTTAAAAATAAAATAGCACAGTCTCTGATAAGTCTATAGGCTGATTCATTAGGGTTCATGTCATTTTAAAGTTGAACTGTTAGGTTTGACAAAACTACAGTTACTACAATACAATCAGGTGTACTGCAAAATCATTTAAGCCAATCGGACAACTAGATTAGATTACGGTGCACAAATCACACCCACATCACAAAAGGGATGACAGTGCAATGGCTTTGATAACACACATCCCCAAACAAAGCAGACTACATTACTATAAACGGGTAAAAAAAACAAAACAGTAATTCACTGTCTCACCTCCACTGCCCTCTTGATGAAGGGGATCTGAGTTCCACTGTCCAGGTCCTCATTGATGATCAGCCGTCGAGCCCACTGCCCAGCCCTGACCACTCCACTGCCGTGAATCAGAACCAGCAGCTTGTCAGGGTTGCTCAGAGCATCTTCAGTCACATAGATGAAGCTTTTTGGTTCATCATCTGTAGCATCCACCTAGCAGAGAGAAAATAAAAAATAACATACACGTCTTCATAAAAATAATGTGGAGAGATGACAGATGAATGTGTTGTGCAATGGAATCTCTGACATGTATCCCATAATATAAAGCTGCATGACCTCATTGCAAGTCAGTTTCAGTTATGATGGACAAGACAGATGATTTAAATGTATTTCATTTAATTGAGTTTAACAGTGACAATTACTCCCCGAAGGGTGGTCCCGTCAGACTTTTAAAAAGGAGCTCCACAAGCAGGAGCTTCTGTATCCAAGACTGCAGCCATTACTGATGTTTCACTTTAAAAGTCTTAAAAGCAATAACTCTGTAGATTTCTTTTTTTCAGTCTGTAGCCTTGTCACAAAGACGGCCAGAGTGGGTGGCGTCAGACCAGAAAAGGAATACACAGAGAGATGTGGTTTGGTATAAGCTGGGCGCGTGATCGCGCTCAGCATTTAATAAACAGAAAATAAAAGGTTTGAAACACAAAAAACACTGGACACGGCACTTGCGCCAAAATAAAGAGACAAACAAAAACGAACACACACTAACAAACAGGGACGAACAAACACGGTGAGTAAAGCAATATTTACGTTCCTTCTTTCTTTCACTTTTTAGTTTCTCCTCTCTCTCCCGTTCTCCACTCACCGAACACCAACCCCGACTGAATGAAACGTGCATCTATATATACTGTTGTGCTGGGATTCAATTACTAATTAATTATTCACTTGAATCCCAGCACGTGAATTAATTCTGTGCAACCCCGTGCTCGCATATTATATTTTAAATGCACGTGCGTGATGTGCAATCCCGTGCCTAAATACAAATATACAATTTAAACACACGTGAAACACAGACCTGTTTATATCCCGTGTACCAATCTATACACCAACATTAACATACGCACCCATACATACAACACAGAACACACAAATGCACACAGGGGCGGGGCACTTTGCCACATATACCCCCCCTTGTGCGCAGCACACATGGCCTCAACGGCCACCTCCCCCCTTAAAAATCCAGCAGTCCAGGACAAAGTCTCGGGCTGGGAAGGGAGGCTTCAGTAGGCCCATGGCTGGCAATGCTGTCAGCTCCCCTGCCGGTAGTGGCACGGCTGACAGCATGCTGGTCCCGTCCTGCAGCGAAAAAGCTGCGGGGGCAGATGGTCCCCCGACCTCCCCCTTCTTCGTAGCCGGCAGCTCCCTCCTGTGGGGCTCCGGCCACAAGAACTCCTGCAGCGAAACTACTGCTGGGGAACGTGGTCTCCAGACCTCCTCCCCCTTCTTCGTGGCCGGCAGCTCCCCTTTCTGGGGCTCCGGCCACCGTACTCCCTGCGGAGGTACGGGCAGCAGAGGCAGCTCCTGCTCCTCTGCTCCGGGCGGTGGTGGAGGCAGAGGCAGCTCCAGCTCCTCTGCTCCTGGCGGTGGTGGAGGCAGAGGCAGCTCCAGCTCCTCTGCTCCTGGCGGTGGTGGAGGCAGAGGCAGCTCCAGCTCCTCTGCTCCTTGCGGTGGTGATGGCGGAGGCAGAGGCAGCTCCTGCTCCTCTGCTCCTTGCGGTGGTGGTGGCGGAGGCAGAGGCAGCTCCTGCTCCTCTGCTCCTGGAGGTGGTGGAGGCAGAGGCAGCTCCTGCTCCTCTGCTCCTTGCGGTGGCGGTGGTGGAGGCAGAGGCAGCTCCAGCTCCTCTGCTCCTGGAGGTGGTGGAGGCAGAGGCAGCTCCTGCTCCTCTGCTCCTTGCGGTGGTGGTGGCGGAGGCAGAGGCAGCTCCTGCTCCTCTGCTCCTGGAGGTGGTGGAGGCAGAGGCAGCTCCTGCTCCTCTGCTCCTTGCGGTGGCGGTGGTGGAGGCAGAGGCAGCTCCAGCTCCTCTGCTCCTTGCGGTGGTGGTGGCGGAGGCAGAGGCAGCTCCTGCTCCTCTGCTCCTTGCGGTGGTGGTGGCGGAGGCAGAGGCAGCTCCTGCTCCTCTGCTCCTGGAGGTGGTGGAGGCAGAGGCAGCTCCTGCTCCTCTGCTCCTTGCGGTGGTGGTGGCGGAGGCAGAGGCAGCTCCTGCTCCTCTGCTCCTGGAGGTGGTGGAGGCGGAGGCAGCTCCTGCTCCTCTGCTCCTGGAGGTGGTGGAGGTAGAGGCAGCTCCAGCTCCTCTGCTCCTGGCGGTGCTGGCTCCCTCTGCTGTGGCGGCTGGGCATGTGCACGCCGTGCTGCCTTCAGCAGCATAGCGAGAGGCTGCTGGGGGACACCAGCATCCTGCCCTTCTCCCCCCAAAAAATTTTCAGGGGGTTGAGCCTGTAACTCCTCCCCTTCTGGCTCTTGGGGCTGAACCAGCAGGCATTTTCCCTCTGCTGGTGGCTTGGGTCCCAGGGCTGTGGAAGCCCCGACTTGCCTCCCTTTGGGCTGTGGACGCACCGACTCCTCCCTTTTGGGCTGTGGACGCCCCGACTCCTCCCTGTTGGGCTGTGGACGCCCCGACTCCTCCCTGTTGGGCTGTGGACGCCCCGACTCCTCCCTGTTGGGCTGTGGACGCCCCGACTCCTCCCTGTTGGGCTGTGGACGCCCCGACTCCTCCCTGTTGGGCTGTGGACGTTCGGGCTCCCCCCACTCAGGCGTAGGACGTTCGGGCTCCTCCCACTCAGGCGTAGGACGTTCGGGCTCCTCCCACTCAGGCGTAGGACGTTCGGGCTCCTCCCACTCAGGCGTAGGACGTTCGGGCTCCTCCCACTCAGGCGTAGGACGTTCGGGCTCCTCCCACTCAGGCGTAGGACATTCGGGCTCCTCCCACTCAGGCGTAGGACATTCGGGCTCCTTCCGCTTGGGCTCCTCCCATTTGGGCTGTGGAGGCAAAACCAGCAGGCATTCACCCTCTGCTGGTGGAGATGGGGACAGCAGGTACTCACCCTCTGCTGGTGGAGATGGGGACAGCAGGTACTCCTCTGCTGGTGGTCCTGCTACCTGGGCTGCTGTTCCATTTATGGTTGCCTCCAGGTAGTTGAGGACAAACTCCACACCCTCCTCCAAGGTGTTTGGGGTGTGTTCCTGCTGATATGCCTCCCATCTCTCACTGTCCATCATCCACAGGACTCGGACGACTATGGGCAGAGATTGGGCCTCCAGCCCAGCATTCTCCAGGAACCAGCCCCGCAGTTTGATGGCGTCTTCTGCCATTGATTTTTTTTGTTTGTTTTTTTCCCCCAAAACAATATTTGTAATTTTTTTTTTTTTTTTTTTTTTTTTTAATCCAGACCCCTCCTGGTCTGACGCTTGGAGGCGCGGCTATCCCACGAAGACACCACGTGTCACAAAGACGGCCAGAGTGGGTGGCGTCAGACCAGAAAAGGAATACACAGAGAGATGTGGTTTGGTATAAGCTGGGCGCGTGATCGCGCTCAGCATTTAATAAACAGAAAATAAAAGGTTTGAAACACAAAAAACACTGGACACGGCACTTGCGCCAAAATAAAGAGACAAACAAAAACGAACACACACTAACAAACAGGGACGAACAAACACGGTGAGTAAAGCAATATTTACGTTCCTTCTTTCTTTCACTTTTTAGTTTCTCCTCTCTCTCCCGTTCTCCACTCACCGAACACCAACCCCGACTGAATGAAACGTGCATCTATATATACTGTTGTGCTGGGATTCAATTACTAATTAATTATTCACTTGAATCCCAGCACGTGAATTAATTCTGTGCAACCCCGTGCTCGCATATTATATTTTAAATGCACGTGCGTGATGTGCAATCCCGTGCCTAAATACAAATATACAATTTAAACACACGTGAAACACAGACCTGTTTATATCCCGTGTACCAATCTATACACCAACATTAACATACGCACCCATACATACAACACAGAACACACAAATGCACACAGGGGCGGGGCACTTTGCCACAAGCCTCCATAATGCAAGGATGTAATGTAAAGATGCTAACAACGTACAGCATGACCAGCTTGGGTTAGTAATGGTCTTGTTCTACTTTCAAATCCTGTGCTATTTATGAACAACCACTTAAAAAAAAATACAAATAATGTCTGTCTCAATTTATAAACAGCACATTCATTGCAATGCTTTTTATATTACACTTGTAATGTAAAAGAAAACATTTCACATTAGGAATGCATCAATGGCTAATTATTCACAAAGTAAACAAGCAAAGTGGTTTATTGTTATACACTGCGACTCTAATGTAAAGCAGCTTTACTTATAAAAACGAAGTCAGTTTATTCACTAATTAGAAAAAGTTACAATAAAATATAATGCTTATACTTACTGGGAGAATTTCTTTTTTCATGTTGCATTCTTTCTCTAGCAATTCATAGACATGCTTTGTGATGATCTGGGAGAAAAGAATATATAATTATTCAGTACAGCATGAGATACCCTAGTAAAATCCTTTTTAAAATAAATGAACTATATATTCTACATAAATGCACTATATGTATCTAGATATAAAACGGGGGGGGGGGGGGTCGGGCTTTTTAACAAAGGCTGTTGTACTAAGCACAGCAAACTGCAAGGGAATTGTCAACAAAAAAGAGCATATCTTAGCTACAAGCTATGAGCTGATGTAAGACATGTTTATCCCCAAAGCTGCATGTGAGAAACATGTATACAGTGTAATTTTACCCTCAGGGAAACACTTTTATGGTTTAATGACATTGACAACTTTCCTCTTTTTTTGCCAACAGAAAATTTCCTGCATTATTGACTGCCTTTGGAGTACAGACAGTGCATAAAGAGAACGATGCCAATAGCCGAGAAAAAAAAAGAAATGTTTCTTTTATTACACCAATGTTTTAAACCACTTACTTACAAACAACTGCCAAGAAGCTATATCAAAAAAAAAAAAAAAAAAACCTGGTATGCTGATGTGTGGTTTGGTGCGTTGCTTTGAAATGATCTGAAGGTATGTTTACAGTTCAGCCTCCTATCAACCAAGGTCAACATTTTGGAAAGCACCACAGGATGTTTAATGTCTACAAAATCTCTCAACAGACATAGATACTGTAGCCTTGAAGATTGTCTGGCTAATGCCCTGAAGAATGCTTGCCTTGTAACTCCATACACATCAGTAAGGGATGGTACAGGGCCATGCTCTGTGGAATGTGCCTGCCATGAAGCCTAATAGGGCTGGGGCAAATGCAATTTTCTATCTTCATTGATATCTAAACTTATATATGGACATTAGGGCATACTCGTTGGAGGGCAGTGCACATGCACACAGTAGGAACAAGGTTAGTGAAGCAGTGGGGAATCAATGTATACCGTGTCCATACCTTGTGATGCCTCCTGGCATAAATCAATGGAGATTATCTCAATTGCAAGGCGTAATCGTTTTATTACCTCTTATTAGCATTGCAACTTTCTAGAAAGTCAGTTAACGTTGTTCTGCTTGTATTATGGCTTGAACCTCCCACTACATCTGCACCCTGTCCTGGGTTTCAGAACTACCATACTTAAGTACATTATTGAAATGAGGCCGGGACTTTAATGTTAAATACACTGTTCCTCCCTTACAGCTGTATGAACATTCAGACCTACAAGTCTGACTTATTCATGCTGTGAGAAGTGCGATCAGTTCAGAGAAAATCTACCAGGGGCCTGATTGTTCAGATTCCTAGAACCTGGTCATTTCAATAATATACATAAACAAGGGAAGCTCTGAAACCAAGGAGGACTGGGTACAGGGCCAGTGGGAGTTTCAAGCCCTGTGATACAGTTTACTGTCATTAGTAAGAGGTCTACAGAAAATAATAAGTGACTTGCACGAAAGTTGTTTTTGCAATGAGTAAGAAAAGGTGTTTTTGTTTCACAAGTGTATGAAAATAAAATAAAACCTTTAAATATAACAGGAAGTAGCCCAAATATGGCTTGGTTGAATCTGAGACCTAACTAGGACCTGGGAATCTGAACACTGTAATGTAACATGTAAAAATGATGCAAATGGGTTAGAACTAGATCTGTTCAAAGATTTGAAGTTAATTGCTTCAAAAAGACTATTAATAAGTTATTTTTTTCTGAAATGCAATAGTGCATTGCTAGTATAAATTCACTTATGTAGGCCAAGCTCTTTAAAAATAAAATCATCAACTATTTTGATCCGGGAAGAAATAAATCCTGTTGGGAGATGTAATATGAAATATGACATTTTGCTCAACCCTGCCTATCAGAGAAGACTAAAAGCAGAAATTAAATGATGAATTTTATAATTCAGCTAGTTCAGGAAAATGCCAAGAATAGTTTTAAGATATATTCCATTTAACTTCACTAATTCACTAAATGTCAGCATCACTGATGAAGACTGAATGATTCTGAAGCACAATATGCTTGTGTTTAATGATATGAATAAGCCTTGCAGAAAATTTCATTTGTGGTACAATATTTACTCAGCGCCTCAGGAGGTTAAAAAAAAAACAAAAAACATCAGAGGATAAAAAAAGAAAATAGATTATAAGTGTGTCAACATGTCACTCAACAGTGTCACTGAATAGGCTGTGCTGCAGTTTACACACAAGCACTTTCACATAAGTTTTGAGTCAGGAAATTTGGTTGTATTTAAATCCGATGCATTGCTCTCAAGGGAAGCGTGCAGATAAGAGCTCTAAAGCGAGGTCTGTTAGTTCTGGAGATCCATATCTGAAAGTGCCTCAGGCACGTGTGTGACGAATTTCGGGGGGTCTCAACTCGAGCATGACCAAATTCTTTAGCACAGAAACCACAAGCAGAACCAGTCAACACAACTTGGCATATTGTGATATGGCGAGTTAAACAAAAAAGAAAGACAGAGTGATATTTATGCATTGAAATGTTGTAAGAATTTGTTGGTGACAGTTTAGATTTGGGGAATCTGGTTTTCGTACTTTATCAAGTAGTAACAAGCTGTTCATTGTGATGAAGCGTATCGACACAAACATATGTAAGGAATAATACAATTATGGACAGTAGTAATGTACAGTCAGATTTAGAAACAAAACAGCCTCAAGAGTACTCCATTATCATTATTATTACTATCACCACTATGGTAATATCCCTATAAATAACCTTATTATTTGTACCTGCATCTGAGCAAGGTGGGGTTTCTGTAAAGGCCAGTATAAAAATGACCACTAGGGGTGCACATCATCCTCCCACCCACCCCATGCAATTCAGAGGGTATAAACAATTAAATACTGTCCAATCAATCCTCAAATTACCAAAAAAAAAATTCTATTTTTGCTGCTTATGTGTTACAGCAGTAAAATATACAAGTATTTTAATTAGGCCATACTTCCTTCTAATTATTGTAATTTCCAATTATTTTGATAATATAAGCCCTCCAGGAATCGATACGTTCAGTTACTTATTTGTGTCACGTGTACACCTCGGTGTAAAGTTCTGTACACATTCCAATGTGTGAGTATTATGCAGCAGATTTTTATTTAGCATGTTACAGTCACCGCCACTTAATTGGGACACTAAATTTGGGTTTTCTGCTTAAAATGGGACAGAAGTCTGGGAGACGGTTCTTCCCAAAGCTATTTCCGTTGTTTAATTGGGACGCCACTTCGTTTAATTGGGATATGGTATTTTCAATTGATGAACGGAGATCACTTTTCAGAACAGGTTTGCGTAGTGCAGTGCAGTGATTAAGTGATTACGCTGTGACTTGCGTAATTGTGTAAACCAGTGGTTTTAGCCTCACCTGTCATGTGTCATCATGGCTGAAAAACGAAAATGAGTCGATTTCATTTTGTTAAGGAATACAAAAACTATTAATGCATTTAACATTTATTCATAATGTGATGTAATTTCATTCTTTTCATTTAGAAATAACATTTAAAAAAAATACTCCTCTTGTGCATGTCATAAATGATGACTATAAGTGTGACTAAGGTCCTCTCAAATGCCTCTTGTTTAATTGGCGCAGCCGCTTATTCTGGATATTTTTACATCTCCCAAGGTGTCCCGATAAAACGGCAATGACTATTATTATATTGCAAAAATGGCAACATACTATATGACATAATACAATCCTGTCTTGAGGGATTACAATTCCTCATGTAAAGCAATCTATTTAAGCTGTACATACTGTACAAAAATGGAGAAATCAAATATTAAGAACTGTTCCCATCAGGATTTTTTAAAATTTCTCATCCAACAAAGGACAGCCAAGAAATCGGTGGTCTCAAGGGAGCAATTCTTAAATTAATAAAGAAATGTGTTTAAAGCAAATTGTGCTGTAATGGATCTCAACCTCAGGAGAATTAAAACAAAAACAAAACTTTGTCGAGTCGGAGAAGAAAGTAAGACAGTTACCGAAACATCAAGGGTCTAAAATAACCCTTATTAAATAATGCTGAAAAATTCTGCGCTGACAGTTGACTCTGTTCTGGTCTGACAGCAGCAGCCCTCACACTTGGGTGGGAATGAGATAAGCAGCTAGCACCATTCTGGCAAGTGCTCAATGGAGAATCAAACATAAGCAAGCTGATCTATTTGTATAGTTCAAAAGAAAGTCTTCTTCAAACAAGGGCTGTAACAAGACCAAATCAAGACCTCCCACACTGCTGGTCTAATCTGTAATGATTAATGCAACCAAGGTTGGTCCAGTGAACTGCTTCTCAAATGATAAGAGGATCATCTGCATGGCACAAGGTTACTAAAGCCTTGACCTTAACACTACCAGCCTAAACAGAAATGATTCATTGAGGCGAACCTTATCAGGCTAATAGTTATAGTGGGTTTAGGATGAACTTTATCAGGCTAAACATACTCAGTAATGTCAGGCATGTTTGTCTCCATTAGATTCTAGTTAGAAAAGACAAGCAGAGTGCCTTTACTCACTTAGATGAAGGGAAGGAGATACAGTACATGAAAGCAGTTTACTTCATGAATACTAGATTACTTTCTAATGTATGCCACTGTAAGGGACATTTTATTTACATCACATGTCTACAGCATGCTTGTTCTCTTCTCCTTGATATATAATGTTTTGTTTCAGTCCAGGAGCACTTGACATTCCTCACCACACTTTGTGCATGTTTTTTAATGGACACATCATGACCACATTAGGTGTGACCAAAGAACTTGAAAGCTGGATAATTCAATTCAAATACTGTATATATATATTGCTGTGCAAATGTCTTAGACATTTTGGGGAGGGGGGGCAGGGGTTATACTAGAGTCTCTGTAAGTCGCCATGGATAAAGGCGTCTGCTAAATAAATAAATAAATAAATAAATAAATAAATAAATAAATAAATAAATAATAATAATAATAATACCATAGAATCAACCTGCTTTAATACTACCATAGAATCCATCTACAGAGCATCATGTCATGTATACATTTAAAAAAAAAAAAAAAAGTTTTAGCTATTACAACACTTCATATTAGCTGCTCATGTATAGTTTACTTTGAGTTGTTGTGCTCACAAGTTGTTGAAGACTCTGATCAATGTGAATTAAAAGATTGCTAAATGACAAGCTTGGTTTCTTCTCACCCAGACTAAGCTGTATTAATAACAGTCAAAGCTGTTATAATAGTGGAAAACACTAGTGGAAGCTTTGAGTAAATTGTTTATGCTCATAACATCGATATATACTGTAACTCCTGACTTTTGCACAGCAGTGTCTCTCTCTATATATATATATATATATATAGAAAGAGAGAGATACATATATAGACACTTCAGCGGATCCCACCGTTCAAGGGGACCATTGTATTTATTTTATTTTCCCTTGGTGGCTGTACATTGTACATTTTGAAACTGCAGATCAACGTTCGTTGAATTTCCTGTACATCTGTACTAAAATGAAGCCTTGAAGAATGTAGGCCTTTCCCTATATGTCTTGAAATCTTACCAGAAAAATAGTACGAGTCAGACATTAAGACTCCACATCTTGCTTAAAACATTTTCTTTGATTATACCCATCCATTTAAAGTTGTGCTCTTGACAGCGTGATTAGGTGATAAAAACAATTCGGTGATTGCATGAATTCATTCCTTTCAGGGAAAAAAAAGTAAAAAGCTCTGCCCTTATATTTTCCGTGTCTACATGGTCTTCAATTACAATTCCAACAGTGACTCGGATCACAGCTCCTTTGCGTTCTGAGCACCCTCTGATTACAATAAACTCTAAGGAGTGTTTGACGTGTTTAATTTGTTTTTAACACAACTCTGAATGCTATAATCAGTCGTCTGCATGTTTACATATCTCTGCATGTGATGTTGCTGCAGGTGTGGGTTAGGGTTAGGACCCCTACTGTAACATGAACCCAGCATGTGTGGCCAGCCTTAGAGCTGTCCTGAGTCCCCTCCTTTAGGGATAGTAGAACTCAGCACTGCAGGTTTGTATTCTATAGTTTAGTACATGGATGGAACATGTATTTGCAATGTTTGGTCAACAGTATCAGGGCTACTGGCAAGCCTAAGACTTTCTAATGACCAAACTCCTGTGTACAAGGAAAGATCCATTAATACAAAAAGCTTGCATTTGTCATTAGCCTAATGTGAATGACTTATCAGTGTAACAAATATATAATTTTCATGGAACGGCACATCTAACCACTTTGGGTCGATAGGTAAGGGAACTGTAGGGGTATTCATCTAAAAAACAAATGTAATAACCTTGGTCACTCTAAATACGAAACCCTAGTCCAAATGGATTAACCTGGTCAACATCCCCAGGCAAGACGACCCCCACCCTACACCACTGCACAATGTTTAATCTTTGGAGCCTTCAAACATCTTGTGGCTAAAGTTCTTTTTTATTTATTTATTTATTTTTTGTTTTCTTTTTTAATTAACACTTGAAATATAATAAATTAAATAAATAGTTGTTGCTTGCAACCAAGACACCACCTGCAATGGAAACAAACAAAACAGGCATGATTTGGTGGTTAAAGACTCTTTATCTCCACCTTGTTCACTTCTCAGTTTCACAGTTGGGAATCTCAATGATCTCACCCTTAGGGAAAACTATTTCAGTTGATCAAATGCAGGCTTCATTTCCAGTGTCAAAGTCATTTGTTCCCCCGATACTCAAAATGTGACGGTGCCAATGCAATGTCTCAGTAACCCTTAAAGGTAGAGAGGTGAAGTTTGGGATTTCTCGTGGAACAGTTATACATTTCTTCAAGCAGTTACACGGCAGTGAACAGTTAAAAAAATATACATAAAAGAAGAACCCCCCACAAAAAATACACAATTAACTTTTGGTAGCAACACATTACAGAGCTAGGAAACCAAACCAGGTGAAACTGAATAAATGAACGCTGCACTGCCCAGCATCCTTTGTTCATTTAATTTCCATCAATAAAGTCGGAGAATCGCAGTTTCATCATTAGCCCTTTTGAGATGAGATCTACCTTAATTAAACTCCTGGACTCTAAATATGCACATGCCACAAAAGCTAGACGTGTCAGATCCGAATACAACAAAAAATAGAAAGGTGACAGACCAGCTAAATTGTTTCTTTCAACACAAATGCCATTGTAAGTGGCGAAACATGCTGGCACTCGTCAGAAAGAAAGAAAGAAAAAAAAAACCCATCTGCCCTGCTCCAACTTCATTAGAATAATCTTGGTTTGTCATTCCGCAGATGCAAAAAAACCTTCATTTATTAACAGCCTAATGTACTTCCATCTGGATTATATCAGACACTCATCACCCATCTACGAGAAATATCACTAACAGTAATAATTATACCAGCTCTGAACCCTGCAAGTACTGTCATGTCACTCTGATGAACCCACTCCCCCTCCCTCCCTCCCTCCAAGGAACAAGATAGGGCTCAATGATGCGCATCAGACATTATCTCTCCAATGTGTAGCTCACAATTTCCATGTCTTCTCAAACACAGTTACAACAGGTCTTACATCTGCAAATGAAGATTGCCTGACTGAAACCAATGCAAGCATTACATTTTTATTAGACTATATGGGCTCCCTTAGGGTTCACGTTGACAATTGTATTCAAGCTGAACTATACACAACTCCAAGCTTTACAGAATACCTGCATTATTCAATCAGAGTACATACTGCATACATAACATGGGGCACAGGTTACTCTATTGTTATTATTACAGGCCAGGTTACAACTGCAAATTGTTTAGCATTTGTAGCCTACAAGGTGAGCACTGAATTCAAGAATATGGAGACTGGCCCTCAATATAAATAACATACAACCGGAAAGGGTCAGATTTCATAGTTTATACCATTGATTCATTTATTTTACAAATTGTGTACATACTGCCAGCAGTTTACATAGTGCAGAAACTCCAACTAGTACCAGCAAATCTGCAAATATCGCCTGTGTACAAACCCTAAAAGAAGCGCTGTATTTAAGACTGATCAAAGCCAGGGTTTACCTGAGTTCAACTGTAATAAAAGGTCCTCCTTTCACACACACACAGAGTGGGACAGACTGTGGATAACACCACTGTGCTGCTGTAATTACTAAAGTGCAATTATACACTGTTCAAATTTCATCTTCGCTTAAATCAAATAATTACATTTGCAGTGATTAAAATAGCCCCAGATACTGGACACTACTGGACAAGGTGATTAAAAAATCTTGAAATTGGGTTACACAATCTTGTATTGATATTATACTGACAAAATATTTTTAAATACGTCAAGAAAAAAATATTCTAGTTTACATTAACTACATTTTTTTGTTGTTACTGTATAATGGAATCATTTGGGTGTATAACATACCAATGCTAGTTACAAATTACGTTTGACAAAGCCAAAAATGTAATATTTTAACATTACATGTAATACATTTTGATGCTAAGATTTGCTTTTTCATTCATTACGTTTTAATATTTCACACTGCTCACAAGGCTTTCAGAAAGAAAATTGGACAGCATTGTATCTCTCCTTATAAGTGTTTTTGTAAATCTGTTAAATAAAAATTACAATCAAACTGTGCCCTTGATTTCTTGGTATACTGTTCCTACAATATCACAGTTCTAGTTTAGCTCATATTGCTTGTTTATATTAAAAATATAAAAGAAAGTTCTGAATGCAAAATTATCTTTATCATGCAAATAATCAATTACAGCAAAACATAATAACCACCTTCCCAGCATAAGAACAGATAAAAGCACAAACTAGAGAGAGGATATTAGTAACTGTCCCGGTGAACCTAATTCAGGTAGAGATGTATTCTTTCAACTCCTTTGTAATTGGAGTGCACTGTACTAGAATTCAACACTCGAACCATGCATGTTGAAGACACCTGTGGAATTTTACAATTTAAACGTTGCTTGATAGTACGAATCATGTTATTAGTTTATACAATTAGAAAACTGCTGTCCTGCATGTATTTAATTTGCACTATATCAAGAATAACATGGACTGGATTGACTCCTGGAGTATCAGCCTTCTCATGTGTAAAAATTGTATCTTTGCAATTCAGTACATTAAGTTTTGTTGCTGTTTGTATTGAAATTGTATCTAGCATGTATGACTAAAGCGGTCATGTTTAAGTGGGTAAGCTTTTTGATTTAGTTTAATATTAATAATCATTTAGATTAGAAAATCAATAATGTATACATTACTGGCAAGTCTGAATCATTTATCCCTGTTGCAATCACCTGACATGTCTGCAATCTCAGCTAAATTATTAAGCAGCCAAGTCTTGTAATTGCCTTAAAGACTGTCTGTAGTTTTTCTTGACATACTTTGCCATGCTCCACAATGCACTATATGTGCAAGGCACGCCCCTGCCACTGAAGGGCCTCGAGACATGTAATACAGTATTATGAAAACGTAGAAAAAGTCCCTTTAAGGTAAAGTAATTAGTTGCTGTATTTTTTATTATATATTTATTCAAATTTATTCAATAACTAGAATACGTGACCCTGCAGTAAGAATAAAGATAAATGCAAGTTGTTGTTTTTTCTGTTTCATTCACATTTTCTGACTTGATTGGTAGAATGGTTGAGAATACAGCTGATTCAGTGAGAACACCACCAGCAGAGAAAAAGAGGGAGGCTGAATCTCAAGGGCCACTCCTGGATAAACATTTTCAGAAGAAACCTAAAAAAAAAAGTAATACGCTCTTTGAACTTCAAAGTATCATGAACACAATTAGATGAACTAGCAGGAAGTCAGTAAGTACAAAAACAAAGTGGAATAAAATGATGAATCAGCATGATTAAAATAAATTCACATTTCCTTGAATGTGACGGTAAAGGTCTCCATACACTGGACGCGATGCGATTTGTCCTGTGATAAAATGGTACTTTCACTGCAACACTACCTTTCACACCAGTGGCGACAGGCGTGAGCGATGTGATAGGCGACGCTCCTCTGACTGTATTATCAGCTGGGAAAAAAATCACACGTATGATAGTCCTGTTATACAGCTAATATAAATGTAGAATACATAATAGCTTTTCAGAATACTTATTATTTCGGTAAAGATAAACGAATCATACATACTAGCTACATCCAGGTCTCTGAAAATGGACTGCCAGCTGTTCTCCCTCATTGCTGTGCCCTTATGATTTTTGTGTCCTTTATTGTACAGCTCCGGGTATTTTGATGCTGCAAGAATGATCTTTTCTACCGCCATTGTTTACTGAAAACTTACTCATTGGTCAGTTCCTTAGCTGCAGTGCAACAAAATCGCAAAAATAGGATCCTATTTTTTTTTGCAACGCTTCAGTGTCGCCCGTTGCATCGCACACAGTGCGAAATGCTCGTATCAAAAAGACGTTTTATTTTTTTGTCGTGGTGCGGTGTGTCGTACGACACATTCACGTGTCGCATCGCATCCGGTGTGTAGGGCCTTAGCAGGGGGTGACCTCCAGAATAGAGTTAGACCAGATTCTTTTTTCAGTGCAGCTGCATACTAAATCATATCCCCATTCTACATTTTAAAGGTTTTAAAAACAACATTCTCCATTGTATCAATTAATGGGAATAAAATTCCCTTTTCTTATTAATACAAACATTTTCGTGTCTTCGGAGCAGTTTGGATAAAAGGATTTTTCATCATGCAAACTGAGACCTGTCTTTAACTTCGTATGGTACCAGATACAGTATAGTGTACAGTAGAAACCACACATCTGCTACAAACTGCACATTTTGCATGAGTGCTCAACAGTTAGTTCATTAGCGAGAACTGTGACAAACAAATAAAACCTCCGAAAAAACACCATCAACCATCATTTTCATCTTTATTATTATTATTTATTTCTTAGCAGACGCCCTTATCCAGGGCGACTTACAATTGTTACAAGATATCACATTATACAGATAACACAATATTTTTACATACAATTCCCCATTTATACAGTTGGGTTTTTACTGGAGCAATCTAGGTAAAGTACCTTGCTCAAGGGTACAGCAGCAGTGTCCCCCACCTGGGATTGAACCCACAACCTGCCGGTCAAGAGGCCAGAGCCCTAACCACTACTCCACACTGCTGCCCAATACAAACTATCTATCAAAAGTTGTGCAAAGAACCACCAAGGCTCCATCCTGCCTTCCTGACCTTTTAAAAGCTTTTAGTAATAACAGGCTTCTTTATCCATAGCTTAGCGTTTACTGCTTGTGGATAACTGTTCTCTAAACCTAGACGAATGGAGGCGATCACAATAAGATGAGCCCACTGTTTAGTTCTGAGTCAGTATTTTCGTGCTTAGAGATCCTATTTCCTATTTTTCCCCAAATGCACTACTGATAATGTGATTAATACGCACAACACCATACAGTAGTGACGTGTTAGTGAAAACACAGACACACAACCTGTTAATAAGCACTCAGTCAGCTGCTCTCAAAAGACATTTCACATTTCAATGACTAGCGAGGGGAAAAAATACAATACACTTTGGATACGAATCTGAACATACACTTGTCACTGTGTGGTGCCACACCATCGCAAACAGAAATGTGTTATGTGTTCTCAGTGCAATGTTTCTGTAATAATTCATATTTTAATACTGTCCTGTTTGAGAGATTGTTTTGGCTTTATTTCTTCATCATGCATTACATCATTTCAGAATCGACGTTTTTCCTTGTCTCCATGTCAGGGAAGCAAAGCTCTCTACTTGCTGTGCCCGGTGCCCTGAAGAAGCTCAGTACAGGGTCATTCCACCTCAAGTGCACATAGGGGAGCTGCTCTGCCCATTATGTGAATCGTTTATGTAAACCCTTAACACATGCTTTAAATGATTTTAATGCTTGGTCCCCCAATGACTCCCAACTATATTGTTATAAAGGGGAGCACTGTATGTGTACGAGTATATATATATATATATACATATAGACACATACACAGTGGCAACATTTTACTAGTTTAAGTATTTCTAGTAAAAAAAAAAAAAAAATACAGTAATATCTGCAAAACATACAATATGCCAGTAACCTGTAAACCCTACTAAAACTGAACATAATAAACATGTCCACTGAATAAAATGAATGCGCTGTTTGCTACAGGATAGGATCACAATAATGGCTAAAGGGTTACAAAAAAACATCTAAAATTAAATTATAGTCTTTTTTTGTTTTTTTAAATAGATGGGAAAGCACAAAATGTTTCTGTAAAATGGAGCAGTGTGGCTGTAGCGTAGCCAAATAAAGTTGGCAAACAGCCTGTGGAAATGTGCTACAGAGATGACATGCCCCCTGCGTGACATTTAACAACTCAATACACTCAAAACGGAGACAATTTCTCACGTGAGCCCACGCTTTGCAGAGAGACACACAATTAAAAAATATTCTAATAGCAAATAAAACTTATTTTCAAAACACTGGCCATAACGTTGCTGCCAGCCTGGCTTGCAGGCTGCTTTCCAAGTTGCCTCTGGCTGTTTGTCTTTCAATGGCAGCACAAATCTCTTTTTATAGCCCAAAAATGAAATCTAAAGAGTTTAAATGCTCTGTTAAAAAGTGTGCAGCCGCAACACGTTATGAGCCCTTTCCATTGTCATGTAGTATAACACTGAAACGTGCCAAACTGGAATTAAAAACCTTGACTTTTTTATTAGGCATTGTGACGGGGGACTGCCCCGTCTTTATGAACGTGGTTGGGACTGGCAGGGAGGGGGTTAAATTCCTCCCGGCCAGGAAAACATGTGAGAATGTGGCTGGAGCCCTAATTGAATAATCAGCAATTATTGATTAATTGGGCTCCAGCCACAGGGGATAAAAGCCAGGGGAGAGGCCCTGGCTAGGGAGAGAGTTCTAGAGGAGACTACTGTGTTTGTCTGTGTGTGCTGTTTTTGTAAGTTTTTTTAATCCAGTGAAGGCAACGCCCAGCCTGGAAGGCTTATTTTGTAAGTTTTGTTTTGTGTGCTTATTGTCTATTTTTGTTTAGAAACCTTTTTGTTTGGCCCTTGTGCCTGTTTATTTTGTATTTTTGTGAATTAAAAACTTTATTTTTGAACTTTCAAACTGTCTCTGAGCCTCACCCTCTGCCAATCCTGCCACAGGCATACTATACCTTACCTGCAATATGAGTGGATAAAACCCCTTTTGTTTAATTAAGGGGGGGTTTGATCATCGCTCTCAAACTTTAAAATGACATTTGGTTATCTTTTGCGTGTTCTTTGTTTTCAACAGTGACATAATGGAAATATCATGTTGACTAAGTTGGATGTACATCCACCCCCTGTTGCATTTGAAATAAAAACAATTGAATCACTAGGGGAAAAAAAAAAACATGCATTTAGCAAAGATCGTGTTAAGTGAATCTGGTTCCAAGTAGGCTCCTGGTGGACTTCGGTTGCTACTAAACCAACAGAAGGGTTCATATGATTCATACAATGGGACTTGGGAGATTGTTTCAAGCACTTCATTAAATACTTCAGAAATGACAGTGAACACATACAGAATGTCTGAATGCTTCAGTGGATTTTAGCTTTGGTTGTATTTAAATGACCTTAATATAGCGTGGTCATCTATTTGACAGCTTTTCATCTGTAATGGTCATGGGAGATTTCTAGTGCAGGATGAGGGATGTGCGCTTGGTTCCAAGCCCACTCGCTCCTAGTTGCAGATCTTGGCTGGGGACCAACAAGGAGCGCTGCATTGGCCTTTGTGGCTAGTTGCACTCAACACACTCCAGTGAGCACTACTGTTCAGCCACCTGACAAGTCCACACAGAAACTTCCCAGGTTGGACCCTTGCCTCCTGGGCTGTTTATATATAGTGGACACTGAATGATTGTTCATGAGGCGTTGTTATCCCACGCACAACACCATATATGGCAGGATGGCTTGGTGGTGACATCACAGACCAGGAAGAGACAGACAAGTACTGCGTGTTGAAGAGATGAGCATGTATTTATTAAATAATAAATACAACATTTTAAACAAAAAAAACAAACACTGCACACAAAACAAAACAAAACGGTGGCCAGAACAAACAATCCCTTCTTAACAAGTATCGTGCTGGTGTAAAACCAGCATGCGCAGCAATTGTTATTTCTTATATTTTCAGTTCTTACTTGTTACGTTCCTCCTCTGAAAACCCCAACCACACATGGCCTTAATGGTCACCTCCCCCCTTAAATGCCCAAAAGTCTCAGTCCATGCCCTGGCACATGAACGGAGGCACCAATGGGCCCACAGGCAGCGGCAACAACAAATCCCCGAGGATCCCTAGGTGATGGTAACCGGCCTCCTAGCTGCGGAGGCAGCAACAGCCACTCTATTTGTCGGTCTGGCAGCCACGGTGCATTGAAGAACAGGCATCCACGGGCGGTGCCAGCATGGCATCTTCAGGTGGTGGATGCTTGGCATCCCCATGCAGTGCAGGACAGGGCATTAGCTGACCATTTGCAGGCAACAGCAGGAGTTGACCCTCGGGAGCCGACAGCAATGCCGGTAGTGGCAATGCTGGCAGCGGAACTGCTGGCTCCTCCTATTCATCCAGAAGGGGGGAGTCCACTGACCCATGCCCAAGCTCTCTGCAGATGGCACCATTCCTAGCCATTGAGGTACCTGATGAAGGCATTTATTCCCTCTTCCCCTGCTGCGTAGAAGGCAGAGATGCCCGTCTGCAGCTTGGAGGCTGGTGGCACTGAGCACTCCTGCTGTGGAAGCAGCACTTCTTCCAGGGGCGCTGGACGCTCGGGCTCTCCCCTTTTCGCCGCTGGACACTCAGTTTCCCCCCCTCGTGGGCGCTGAACGCTCAGGCTCTCCCCTTTGGTTGCTGGACGCTTGGGCTCCCGCCTTTTGCCGCTGGAGACGGCTTCCTTGTTCCTTCTGCCTCCAACAGGCGCTGCTGCTCCTCCACGCTCTTGTCCTGCTCCCTTTCCTTCTCAACCCTAACCACGGTCAGCAAAAGCTGATGGTTTTTATATTGTGGTCGAGGGATTAACCGGCTATCAATTACCTGGTTTATCCCTCGACCACATTCTCCACAAGGTTTCTCATATGCGTGGTCAACAGCCATTTTGTCAATAAATCATTAGCTGCCGACTACACATTCTCTCGAGATATTTGTTTGGCAGAGAAGACTTCCTGTAAATCATTTGCTGTTTCCAAACTTTTGAACACTACTTAACAAGAACATATTTTTATTGTAAATGTGCTTGACGAAACTCTGTATCAATACTGCAACAGGGTAAACATATGACTATGAAGAAGCTGGGAAAGCCAGTCTAGCAGTAAGCCTTGTCCAAGTGTGCTGGCTTCTATGGGCCCCAGGCTCCCCTAGAACATGGAACACAGATTTCAGATCTTGGAATACACAGCATAGACCCTGGAAGATGTACACACAATTCACACGGTCCAAGGCTGCTAGTTAAAATAATGCTATTATGATAAAACCTGACTGGTCCATTTTGAAGGCTGTTATATACGCACATATATGCAGTCAATTCTCGTTAAAGCGGACGCGGATTAGACACATTTTGTGATACTATAAATGTTCTACATTGTTCTGGACAAATTTAACAATCGCTTATTGAAAATGACTTTCTTATAATTTCTTGTTGGTGCAAATTATTTTCCCGCAGGGAAGAACATTTTGGATAAAACTAATCGTCCTAGTTCAAACAGCTAATTGCAAAGGATATTGGGAAATGTATTCACATGCATCCAGACTGACGCCTCTGTTCTGTATTTCAGTGCTGTTTTGTGACTACTGATCCTAAAATGCATTTTGTGTTGCCATAGTGCTTGAGCATCAATGCCAATTCCATGTAGCAGCGCAAACACATGCACTAGCTTTTAAAACTGCTAAAAGGTTTACTGTGGAATAGAATAATTATTTTGTATAAATATTCAAAGAAGACAGGTTTACCTCTCCGAGTGCTTCATAACGCTTTTGGTTCCATCGGTGCAAGTCCTCCCGATAATTGAAAACAAAAGGATCTCCAGTTTTTATATGCCTCAACTGTCCCTCTAAATAAAAAAATAAATACAAACACAATTCAATTTTGATATAAAAAGACTATGAAACATATCAGTTATATGTGGGGCTCCAGAGTGGCGCATCCAGTAAAAGCACTCGCTAAAGTGCAGGATACGCTCTATAGCCTGGACGTCGCGAGTTCGAATCCAGGCTATTCCACAGCCGACCATGGAGGAAGCTCCCAGGGGGCGGCGCTCAATTGGCCGAGCGTCGCCCGGGGGGAGGGAGGGTTAGGTCAGCCAGGGTGTCCACGGCTCACCGCGCACCAGCGACCCCTGTAGTCCGGCCGGGCGCCTGCGGGCTTGCCTGTAAGCTGCCCAGAGCTGTGTTGTCCTCCGACACTGTAGCTCTGAGGCGTGAGTCTACAGAGGAGTGAGTCTACAGAGTGTAAAGAAGCAGGCAGCTGACGGCACACGCCTCGGAGGACAGCGCGTGTTCATCTTCGCCCCTCCCGAGTCAGCGCAGGGGTGGTAGCGGTGAGCTGAGCCTAAAAATAATTGGGCATTTCAAATTGGGGAGAAAATAAAAACTAATTGGCAACGACTAAATTATTAAAAAATAAATAAATAAATAAATAAACATATCAGATATATTATCTGTTCCATCAGCACAAAACTAACAAACAGATACAAATAAATTCACTTCATTTCATTCTAGATGCAGCATTACTTCACTGCTGCAAATACTCTTATCTTTAGCAACACAACTGTTTTCAGCATTATTGATTGGTTTTATTTGCAGGTCAGTTCAGGGTGCAGTCATCATTACACATAGTAATTGCTGCAGTAAATAACCATCTTTCAAAGCATTTTTTTTACAGAGATACCAATGAAACAATAATAATTGGTAGCGCTTTACATTACACGAATAGCATTGTAATTACACTGCAATGGATTGAATGACCAATTACCAATGATTCCTGCTCTTACTGGGTAAGTACTCCGCAATTACATGGAAATGGTCTTGTGAACACCATGTTGTTACCTATTGTACATGATAACACCATGGCACAAATGCTATCTCGGGAAACCTCTGTTCAAACAACGTTTGTTGGAAACTTCTTGAAGTGCAGAATTGCACCATGGGCAGACTTGGGGCCTGCTGTCGTGAGGCACTAGGATGGATGTTACTTTTGTGGCCCACATATTAAAAATCCACCTATTAAAAATGCCTAGAAAATTCAGATAGCGGCCCGATTTGTCAATACTGTTTCTCCAAGTTGCAACTTCACTCAGTTTATAGAAGTGTCTTATATCCATGTTTACACTTTGGGATGTCCTTCCTTTGTTTCCAGGAACTGGGAAACCAGAAAAACACAGCATCAAACCTTTACTTTTGGTATCTTATCTATTATTAATGACTGACTTTACCACAGATAAAAAAAAAAAAAAACTTGTTGGTGTTAATCTTGGTGATTTCATCAGTGTTGCAGTCAAATTTGTTTAAAAGACAGGTACTTTTTGTACTCCCTAAATAAAGAAATAAATGATGCATTCATGGGAGATAAAACAGCAATGCCTAACAGAAGGAAGCTTAAATGATTATAAAACTGAACATGCAAGGAAAGTTCAGCTCCATTGCCTTTACAACACAACCTCTCTGAGGAATTTGCTTTCCTAACTTTTTTTTCTCAATAATTAGTGCACTGTTCTATTTTTTATTTTGTGTGTGTAATTAGATGTACATAACCTTGGATTTTCAGCAATAAAAAAGCTGAAGGCTAGTGTGATAGAATCATCAGCTTTGAATGCAAATTAAGACATAACACCAAATGCCCTCCCTGCCCCCCTCCCTTTTTTTCAAATCAACCTGGGGTGATTACTGTAGCTCTAATTACATCTCACAAATATCTGTTAACAGCTGCACTTCTTTTTATTTATTACTATTAATATTGGAAGATATCATGTGTCATTCATGGTGATTACCAAGCCTCTCTGTTCCAAACATTTTCTTAGAGAGTAAGTGGCTTCAAATGCCAAGTAATACTATGTACCTACTAGTGTTGTAAATCGAACCCTGACGTTAACATCGATTACCGTGCAAATTGTAAGAACGATTATCGAGCATTATCAAGTTTAAATGCTTAAAAAAAAGAAATAAAACTTCCATCACAGTAATAGTTTAATGGAACAATAAGTCCTATTTTTATAGAGCCTGGTATAAAAAACTAATTCAAACAAATCCCAATGTTTTAAGACACATTTGATAAATACACTGGCATTTAAATATAGCACTCTCCAATTTTTATATTCCTACCATCACTAGCCTTTGCCTTGTTCTGTATAAAATCTGACAAATTTCCAGTGTAAACATAACGGTAAATTAAGAACAAAAATAATAATAAAAAAAAAAAAAAAAAATCAACCCCACTGTCCAAAGGAGAAAAAACAAGATTTCAAAACGACATTAACATTATGGCCTACGGAAATAAATCGATCTCTCATTTTTTTTTAAAAATTTGCTGTTGTTTACAATTCATGAATTACATGGCCCAGCTTCTGCTAGCGAAAGCAGCAGTCCCATCCAGTGTGCCTTTTTTCTGAAACAGCGGCACATGACAACGTAGGAATGTTAAATGTTATTAGTTTCGCTCAAGACAGGCTTGGGACTGATTAAAAAAATATATTATATATATAAATACATTAACAAAGCAGGTTACTCTTGAGCTCTGCATCATCATCCTATATTTGTTCACAGACGCATATTCTCAGTAACTTTTAGAAGCAACAACACAGATTACGTTCTTGACAGTAAATTCATATTTTTAATTTCATGCAATATTCGATTTCATTAAAATATTATCGATTTGTTATCGTGGGGTCCCAATCAATAAACAATTTGATTATTATTGTTATCGTTACACATCTAGTACCTACTCTGCAAGCCGAGGTAATGGCAAACCAAATAGACACCTCTACCCACAGTCTTTGTATCAAAATGCAATAGTCTGTTCAGCAATTCAGACGTTCACACCTGATTGTGGGACCAATCAGAATTTTACACAAGTTAGGAAGCATCTATCATGTTTACCCACTACAGCCAATCACAAGAGTGCTATTAAGTCACTTGTAAACATCACTGGTAGGCAGGATGGTAGACAGAATGCAGCCATGGGACTTGAGCCACAATCAGTTTTGCATGATTTAAAAGAAGAAAAAAAAGGTCCCAGCTAAAAGTATAGAGGGTTCCCAAATACACAAAGAAAATGAGTGTATAAAAACAACTTACTTTCATTAAAAGCATACTCAAATTCCTCTAAGTTATTAGGGAAGTTAAAAGGGGGTTCATCTTTCTTCATCAGTTCATCCAGGTCTATCCTAGATAACAAATCTAGAGACAAAATATAAGAGGCAGCATCGTCATAAACAGTACGGAATGCACACACGTACATATTTATTAGAATAAACTGTTGTTTTTATCATTTTTGAAGTGTGTTTAAGAAATGTATATGGCATCAACGAACAAGCCTGAAGTATAATATGCCTCATTTCCATCTGGCATTTAGTTTGTACAAGATTGAAGATCTATTAATTAGAAATGTGAACCAGAAACTGAAGTACTGATTTTGACCCTAGCTTTGTATATGTATAGGGTTCTGACTGTTGTGTTTTTCCCCAACATCTGCCTCCAAAGTGGAATTTTTAAAACAGACCCAGAAAATGGTCTACAAATTGAGTTAATAAAAGGGCAACGACAGGCGTATTTATATATTCTGACACAACACTGTCAATTTCTGGTAGTACATAGTTTCCTGACCCGACCTGTGAGGTTGCCTAACTTTTACAAACAAAAAAAAAAAGAAATATAATACAGCACATGTTCATATGGAAGCAAATTGTTACACATGCACTTCTGGACTTGTCCTCTTCATTATACAGTCTAGGTAGAGTGAGCAGTACAAACACACGTATATGTGTGCAGTCACTTACCTTTAAGTGCTGTAGTTTTCTCTTGTTCCTCTTTCCCTTCTAGCTGTGCCATATTAATCCACACAATGAATAAAATAGAATGCAGGTGGTTACCAAGCATGGATCTTTCTCTCTGGCTAATTATCACAGGCTAACCTGAATCAATTGTGGAGAAATAACAGGTTATTCAACAACAACCATGCTATCAAAATGATCAAAAAAACAGTAACAGCAATAACAATACAAACTTTAAATACAGTGATTTAAAAAATAAAGCATTTCTAATGTAGGCTCAGATTACATACACATGAGAGAGCTGCCTCATTACTCAATGCTGTAAACGTTGGATTACATTTTGAACATAGAAACATAAGTAAATAGAATGCAGTGGTAAAATAAACCTCCTTATAACTAATTTGGTAAATTTGATTCAAAATCTCATTAGAATTGTGTGGATGGATTATATAGTCTCCTTTCAAATGCCTAAAAAACTAACCCCTTTGAAAAGTTTTCTTGTAAAATTGATATGTGCCTTGAAAATATAAGCTGTGAGCAGTCTTTATAAAGGAGGACAAAATAAACTTTTGAAAAATAAGCATTCCAGTCCAAAGATTTCTAACTGCCAGTACTGTATATGCAAGATGTAGCTGCGCGTTCACGTTTTGTTTACACGTTTCTTCCTTGTGACCCATGTCATATTTATTATGATTTTAATAAATAAGGGTGATTGACAACATGGCTAGATCCTTAATTAAAAAGGGGAAAAAACGGATTACTTGCAGCCAGTTTGTACTCCTCAGTGTTTTGATGTTAATTTAAACAGTGCTTAACGTTACAGCAGCCTAATCCAGTATGGATGTTAATGAGAGGACTCGTCTCAGTTATGCATGATGCTTGTTAAGCAAGGGTAAACTGTTTCACAATATGCATAACATTACACATGTTTCAGTACTTTAATTAGAAGTTGCCTGTTCTATGTTTTTAATATACAAACTACGAGCACACTGCACTTGTTCCATCGGGATCAGGACCTGTCTGTAGACAGTGTAACTAAACATGTGAACACGACATACAATTTATCAGGAACCACACCTTCGTAAGAGCTCCACTGCAGCTAAGCTGACATGACTTATTTTCATAAGCTTTTAGATTTGTACCACTTTGAAATCTGCTGCAGGCCACGGTCACGACTGCTGTTTTTCCCAATGTACTTGTTATACTCATTCCGGGGAACGTGAAATCGGTGCCTGTGATTCTAGACCCCTGGTAATATATGTAGCTGTACTTTCTTTCGTCCTGCCTTTGCAATACATTATATGATTATTGGAAGAAGAAAAGCCTGCTTCCTCGCATGCATTTTGCTTAACTCACATACCACGGTAACTAGAGAGTAGAAAACACAAACATCCTGCTGCCACAGCTTCCTCAAAATCTAACAAATCTTACAGGAAATGTGTCACAGCGGAAGCGGAAGTGTGAGGCACCATGGAAACCGACACTAAAGGCTACGTTTATAATCTGACAGGAGTGGAATGGGCTGCGCTGGCTGTCCAACCAGGGGGTCTAGTAAACAGGTTGCAGGAGATGTATCTGTGAACCGCCAAAGCAGGCTGACAGTCTTTGAATTTGTTATGCAGATTCACCTTCCGAGGCCCTGGCTAATGTGATTTATACCTATTCAAATACGATGTCCAAAATACTGCAGTTTCACCGAATTGAACTACTAAGGTCTTTGTATGTGGTTTATATCTGCTGAAAGTAGTAATTAACTTACCACCTCACTATGCGGCGTTCTCTTGCAGCCAACTCAACAGACCTCAACAAGCCTGAAAAGATTGGCACACTTGCACAGCTTCAGGCAGCACTAAGCAAAGGTTTCGGGGCACGTCCAAAAATATGGGTCACGGCTAGTTTTATGTTTTAATGTAAAGATTTAAGGGATAAATTACCAGCCAGTAGTCGACAGATGATTGGGGTATTACATTTGTTTATTACTGCGTTTAAGTAGGTTGAGGGCAAATTATTCATTTAATAGATTTACTTCATTTTATCATGTTAATTACCATTATATTAAAATGGTTACCTCTTTATGTATTTTTTTTCAGTTTACAGTTCCTGCCCAGAAAATGTCCTGTACACATAATATTTAGGTGCATTTATAAATTACATGATTTATTTAAGGATGAGGTGGTCAGTGGTGTGGTTTATTTAGGGATGAGGCGGTCAGTGATGTGGTTTATTTAGGGATGAGGTGTTCAGTGATGTGGTTTATTTAGGGATGAGGTGGTCAGTGATGTGGTTTATTTAGGGTTGGTCAGTGATGTGGTTTATTTAGGGATGAGTTCACATTCAGACCCGCTTTTGTCACCCGCGGGTACCCAACCCGATGCAGGTCTCTAGCTCTGGGTATTTTGACACTGCAAGAATTTTCTTTTCTTCTGCCATTGTTTACTGAAGGCGCACAAGGGAAGCTGTTCCTCATTGATCGATTAGCCACCGACCTGGAGAGGGAAGCCCGGCAGGCATACGCGGACGCTGCCGCCTGAGAACAAGAGGAACAAGCCCGATTCCAGTTCATGGAAGCCATGGGACCGGGCAAACTCTGCAAGTACCTGGGCCTTGCCAAACCCCGGTTGCTACAGACCACTCTCCAACTTGCCTAGGAATGGGAAGATGTGACACGAGAAGAGAGCAGTACCCGACCATAACCCACAGCCCGACGGGCCGTGCAAGAGGAGAGTGACACCACCCAGAGCATCGCATCACTGACAGAGACCCTGGGGGATATCGTGGCCGTCCAGCAAGCCATGATCGAACGGTCTGGACCACCACAGCTCCCCGGCCCCCGTCTTTGCTCGGGATGCGAGCAGCAAGTGCCACAGCCCAAAATCAGCCAGTCGTCGGCAGAAAATGGAAGAGGGCCGAGGTAGAAGGGGAAACCTCAGCCCGGGTCTTCAACTCCAAACCAAACACCAGGGTTGAAACACCGGCAGAAAGCCAGTGCAGCGGCCGCCGCCATCGCAGCCAGTCTCCCCTACCCCTTCAAAGTCCCGACAACCGATAGTCCTTTTAAAGGGCTCCTGCCAACGGCGCATGACAAGAGCAAGGCATCAACTGAGCGCAAGAGCGGTGACAGCTGCAGGCACCACCCCCCGGATCCCAGTCAGCCCTTTCAAGGGCTCCTGTAAAAGACATGAGCAGAGCAAGAGAGCGGCAACAGGCATCAGCACCATCCCCCGGATCCCAGAAAGTCAGCTCCTTCAAGGGCTCCTGCAAACGGCGCACACCCAGGGCAGAGAACCGCCTTAGTGAGGCTATGGAGGGGGTGTGCCAATGCAGCCAAGAGGGACTCAATGCGCAAGAGTGCAACCAACTCCGTGTGCTCTTACAGTAGTTTGCGCACCTGTTTGCAGTCCGGCCCGAAAATGGAGGACGGACTGGCCTGGTCCAACATTGGATTGACACCAGGCACTCCCCACCCAGTCGAGAACCACCGGTGCCACAGATCCCCTTTGGCAGTTCGGGACCTGCAAGGGACTCTCCCCAAGGCGAGGCACGGGTGCCACGACACCGCTCACTCTCTACTCGTTACATGGACTTTGTGTCCTCCACTTCCCAGCCCAGTTGGGCAATCGAACCATGCTGGTTCCAAGCACCTCGTGCTACAGTCACTCGGGGGGTTAAGGGGTTGTTTTGAACGCTTGGAACTGCATTTCATCGCTCACCAGCTGCGCCCTACGGGATGCAGCGTGGAAAACCTGTGCCGGATCGCAGCGACACCAGCGGGACTGGAGTCACCCCAACTATGTAGCTGGACTCTTGGGCATTGCGCCCTGCAGACTTTTTAGGGACAAAAAGAGACTAAGGTGGGAGCAATGTAGCGATCCGTGCATCTATGTAATTGTGTATTGTGTACTGTACTGTAATTCCTGTTGTATTTGTTTGTTGTTTGTCTGTGCTCATTGGTCCTGGTGTGCAGCTGAGTACCAATGGGATGTGTGTAAGCTCCGGTACACAATTAGCATAAAGGGGTGGAGCTACGTTATAAAAGGGCACTGTGCTGTCAGTTATGTGTATGTGTTCTCAAAGCTGGTTACTGTTCCAGGATTGCAGTGAAGCAGACAGAGCAGTGGTCTCTGAGTGATTAAAGCAATTGAACTTGAATCAAACATGTTGTCTCCTTCCTTTCTACTGTCTGTGAAACACTACAATACTTTATCCCAATTAAATGAAGTGACATCCCAATTAAACAACATAAATAGCATTGGGAAGAACCATCTCCCAGAGTTGTATCCCATTTAAGCAGGAATCTCGATTATTAGTATCCCGATTAGGCAGCGCCGACTGTAATCAGATGGTTTAACACCTATTTTTTTCTTTTTAGTTCTGTATTATATTCTTCTTTTTAAAAAAAAAATGGGGAAGCGCCACACTTTAGTTAATACTTAATGGATTGTCTACAAGTAGAGTAAACATACTGTGATGGGAAAAACAGTAACTTTATTTTTAGTACATTAGGAGTCAAAACCAGATACAAAACAGAAAATCAGGTCCCAACCATCAACTGAATTCTCCCACCGTCCTGCAGTCTGTTGACTCAGGATTGCTTTGTAAACTAGTATGTTCCCGCTAATAGGGAGAGCGGCGTGAGGAGGTGGTGGATTGTGGGATTTGTAGGCACAATCATAAAATGAAAGTGGCAGCACAAACTACACATTTTAGATATGTGTATTGTTCCTAAAATGACCCCCCCCCCCCCCCCCCCAAATGATCAAGGTTAGTCCATGATTATTGTTTATGCTAAAAACAGGTTAGAAAACCCTAGGTTACCACTAGACCAGGTCCTTTATATATATATATATATATATATATATATATATATATATATATATATATATATATATATATATATATATATATAGCCCATTACAAAAACACTTAATTGCTATATGTGTGGAATTTTCATCCCTTATGTTTTGCAATTAAGTGTTTTTGTAACAAGTTGAATTCAAGTAATTAACTTTACAAAATGAAGAGACAACTTTTCAGGGTCAAAAAAGTGGTATTGAAGAAGGAAACATACTGATTTGATGCCTCATACTATCATGCACTGCGTCACTACTGGCATCAAGGAAAATTGGGCTCTTCTGAACTAAAGCATTTCAGGAAGAAATAAGAACTAGTATTCATGGACAACCTATAATCTCTCAGCTAGCCGGGCAGAAATTCTAGCCAGCAGTTGCACTGGCTCCTAGAAACATCCCAGACACAACAGAAATTACACATTCAGTAATGTCAACACGCTTCCTTCTCACAGCATTTGTCACAGTAGCTCCAGAGTTTTGGTACAAACCAAGTGTGAAATAAAGAAATAGAATTTATACTAGACCCTGCTATTGATGGGATACAGCCATCTGACAAGTATTTGTATCATACAGTTTGTATCAGATGGCTTGTATCACATAAACATTGTGTGATAATATAGTCTGACCCATATATTATTCTATTTATAAAAAATATAGTATAGTGTGCTGTAAGATACATCATTCGAGGTGAGAGCAGCCAGAAAGCCCACTTGTGGGGAGTACAGTATATCAGCTTGTATCATACAGCACCCAAAATTATAGTCTATACAGTGTAGATATAGATATATAAGAAAAGCCACTACATACTACTTTATATTCTCATTAATATCCCATTAAAGGTCTTTAAATAAACCCCAAATAACTATTTTTTGTTTGCATCAAACATGATTGATGGTTGTGATTTTGTAAATATGGTTTGGAAAAACTTTACAACAGGCCTTGCACTCATAAAAACTGCTACGTGATTTCTTGGATTAGTGCTGCGTTGTACTTTATTCCACTAGCCAGGAGATGTTTTCGACTGGGGAGAACATAACAGCTCCTAATTGCCAATCCAATCAACAAACAACATTTCCCGAAAAAATGTAAATAGATTTTCCATTATACTTTTTTTTCTGTGAAGGAAACAAAATACAATAATTGTCAGGTCACAGACAAGTTGTATTAGCTTTTATTATTTTTATGCACTTTGACAACTTGGCCAACATTTAGATAAATATGCTGATAAAAATATCAGAGAAAGTATGCAACGACTTTTGCGTAGGCATACACTCTGACCTCCAAAATGGCATAATAAATACATGGCTGACAGCACAACCTTTGGATTAGACATTGGAAAAGGAGTAAGAATGATTACCAGCTTTATTGTAACATACAGTATTTCTGAAAGACACAATAAGATGAGAAGGGGAACAAAACAATTGAAAATGCTTCCACATCGCATGACAATATCTGAAATGCCTGTCATCTGCAATGGAACAATGTTAACCTATTTCTGCTTAATGGGATGTCTACAATTATTATTATTATTATTATTGTTATTATTATTATTACTTATTGAATGTGTGTTTCAATGTGTACAATTTCAATGTGTGTTTTGTGTTTCTTGTGCTTCTACCTTTTGAATTCGTGATGTTTAAGATGCATTCCAGGTCAGTTTAATGTAATGCAATGCTTTGATCTGCCACTGGGATTGAAAGCCATTGACTTGTTCATTTCCGTCAGCGGCAGATCAAGATTTCAATTGGGACTCTGTCAGTCCAGATGGAACTGCAGACAGGCAGAACTCGATTTCTTCAACTTGAGCTGATGGTGGAAGTTACCTAATGAGCGTCCAATGTGTAGGACGCTAGAGGCACGCAGAAAAATAATATGCAGGCTGAACATAAATGCTGTGAATATATTGTACTGTTTGTGATGTCTGATTGCTGCTTGAATTGTAGATTACATACTGCAGATGAAGCCTAACATCTGAAATTCAATTTAAACTTTATTGCCAAGCATACATTTAATATTTCCGTCCAACTTGTACAAACCACTCCACAAAATCGGATTTTCAAGATGCCGTAGATACCACTCTCACAACAGTAATAAAACTTTTTTGTCAGACGGCTCACTGAACTTTCCAACACATGTAGAATATGTATTCCATTTCTTATTAAAAAAACAAAACAGAATAAATGCTACCCTCAATATTGCTCTAACTGAAAAAGAAAAGATGCTTTCTAAATAAATATTTAACAGTATTACAACAAGTTATTTAGGGATACGGTGCTAATTTATAGTAAGTACATTTATAATTGAAAATGTTTGCAATTGTCTTGTAGTGTTCTTTGGTTTCTCTAAGTACACAGCTGTAGCTCTATGTTCCTTGGCTCTTATCGAAATACGTTTCCTGCAAGTGATCCACCAGGGTCTTCTCTTCATCTTCAAGTGCGGCTGCTTCTTGCATTTCCCACCTGAAATGAAAAGTCACAAAACACGTCTGTATCCCCTTTTCTCACACCATTAGAACTTATGTTTTAAGTGGTTCAACACGGAGATCAAGTAGCAAAATCCCAGTCTCCCTAAGACACGTACTGTACACAGAAACCAAGCTGATGTTTAATTTAACATTCCATTTGACATCATTCGTTATTCCAGTAAAGTTATCATTTCCTTTTTCATTTAGCCAAAGAAATAACACCTGTAAAGCATTAGAACTCATGCTCAAGTCAATGGCCTTTCTAGGAAATTACTTAGAAAGAATAAGCAAATAAGTTGTGTCGCTGCATGAGTACCTATGAAGGGAAACATAATTAATCTAAACAAAAGAGGCAACTAGAGAAACACAAATGCTTTTGGTCCATAACTTTTTTTAATTAATATTTTCTAACATCTATGGGATGTAACATCATACTGCTATGCCTTTCTGCAGTTTCTCATTTGTATACTTTTCCATCTTGCATGCAAAGCATAATATGTCCCCATGGAATGACCAACTCCATTCAGCTTTCTGGCTGTGGGTCCAGCATATTAAAACGTTTGTATATTGTTTCCTGTCTAGTTTGAACAATATATGAATACAATTGATGAGTAGATCAGGGCTCTGCTATACCAATCATTATGATCCCATAACATGTAACAAGAATAACTTTGAAATCTATGCAGATTATTTATTGTTCTTAATATACTGTATAAAGTACATGGCACAATAGCTTTATTTATAAAAGAGGCTGTCCCTATGCTAAAGTGTAACATTCTTTTAGAAACACTCTTTACAGAACAGTATGCTGCACATTGCATTCAAACCTGGCTACTTACCAATGCCATGCTGCTTACAGAACTGATTCTCAGTAACAAGGCTTGTTTCTGTACAGAATACCATTAATACCAGTATCATCTAAAATCATTATTAAAAAATAAAGAAATAAATAATATTTACAAATGTCACGACGCGCGAGGGGGGCAGAAACTGCAAGGGTTTTTCAATGTTTAATTTGCAAATAGGATTAAGCAGAATGACATTTAGCTGAAGGTTACTCACAGTAGACAAATGCATTGTCTTAGTTGATATTGATATTCAGAAAGCAGCCTACATGTCAGCACGACAAACAGTTGATAAATGAGAAGGCTGCCCATAGGAAGATGTTAAGTGAAAATATGAAACAAATAAAAAAAACGCAACCTAAAGGATAATATGACATTATTACAGAATACAGTGGGATTTGGTTAGAGTTTATTACATCGGTGTTTGCACCCGTATGAAAAAAAATACTAAAATGCAGTTACACATTAAGCAAATGTACTGGCAATTAAAAAAAAAAAATGTTTTAACAAATAACCCCATAAAGTACTTCCCTGCTACATTTGGCACATCACACTTAATCCTCTGCATTCGGAAAGCTTTTTCTTTCCAGGAAGCTGGAACCTGAAGGGATGCCCTCCTGTTCTTCTTTATCAGGTCTTTCCTGATCTCCTTACTTCAGAAATGAGTGCTCTACATTAGCTTAAATAGTTCGGAATTGTATTTTAATTGATACATATATTTTTGTTTTAAGAAAAAGGCAAGAAATTAGCAAGAAAGATATAAACAGAGATTTACAAAAAGGCTGAACAGTCCAGAGGCCTGTAAAGCAATATTAAAATAATAAACCCCACGTGGTGCAGCCAGCTGTCAATGACCATGAGTCTGTGTCCCTGACTGAGTGGCCAGCAGGTCTGAGAAATTACACCACATTACATTTACATATTATTTCTACTCCTTGACAACCCCATTAAAGGACTCCTTTATTATTACAAACGTTTCCTCACAGCTGGCCAGTGACTGGTCTAGGTCCATTCAAGGCTTCCACCTAAAATTAAAATGGTTCTTTAATTCCTGATAAATGTCAGGAGTCCACATTCCATGTGCTTGTTGTAAGACTCTGCATACAGGTTGAGGTAATGGAATACAAAGGGTGCAAACAAGTGACAGCAGTATACAAGGCTTATATCAGTTTACTATTAGTTAGATGGCCTGTGACCTTAACACATTGTATTACAGTTTGAGAGAGGTATTACAGCGGGTGCTCAATTAATTAGACTGATAGAGGAAGATGACGGATGCAGAGGACTGTGCCAGGCATTGATGAAGATGCACAATAGCAAACTGTATCGACCTGAACAGTGGGTTGAATTACACAGGAAATCATTTCAACAGGTACTGTGAACGTGGCCTTCCTATTCCTAGCAAAGTTGCTACACTATATGGTTGAAAAGTTTTTCACAATTTCAAACATTTAGGTTTCCTGTTAGCTGGATCCTTGTAGTGTGCACTAGTTCTCTGATGTGTAACGTGTCTGGCAGTCTTTGTGCTTTATCTTGTGCCATGTCACATTTGTGTGATAGCACACCCAGTTACCTTAGGCTGTCTCAGACTGTGGCGACACTATACACAGTACATGCATACCAGTGGAGCAAGCCATTGTAAACCTGACAGTTTTTATAATAGCATGGCTTATTTTCTGTTGCATTGTCCCTTCAATGTACTGACTTGTGTTGAAGTATCTAAAGTAGTCTATTTTAAGCAAGAGGCATAATACAGATTTACTTGAGACTGTATTCAAGAGTGTAAAATCTCTAACTGACCTGAGTCTGACCGATCTGGTGCCTGCTATACAAGCTGTATATTTGGGGGTGTCAAGGATCATGGTTCATCATTCAGATTTCAAACTACAAAAATGTGGATTACCATTTGTTTATTCCAATATCAATATTAGTTTTAAAATCTAAATACAAATCAATCTTTAAACTGGAATTTAGCCACCAATTTCAAATGTCAGACTGGTCACATTTCACAACAGGTGTCAGTTCATATACTTCATTACTGGAGAAGATTTATCTGTTTTTCCTCCACAATCCCTCTATCCAAATCTTAACTGCTTTCCCTAAATCTGCTGTAATTCAAGTATGCCTAATTCTCACCATTGCAAAGTATAACCAACATATGTTCTCTAAAATAACAAAAAGCCAGTAGTTTTAATAGAAGACAACAAATAATCACGTCAGAAAGAGAATGTGAATTTAATAGGTAACAAACTCAATACTTAGGAAATTTACATTAAACAATTCATTTTTCCTCAAAAAACAAGACTATTTTATAGTTCAACAAATTGTAGAGGAGTTTGTTTATTCTTGTTATATATGGGTTGCATGTCATGTATGTGTTCTGCAGTGTATGTATATATATATATATATATATATATATATATATATATATATATATATATATATATATATATATATATAGTATTCTGTATAACCTAGTTGGGTTGGTTACTTGCAGATCTAAGACTACATCCAAGGCCAAGCTGCACATGTTGTGAAGCATCTACCAGTCTGGATGAGGACTGAACTTAAAGGACTGAGTGAATGAGAATATTGTCTGTCAGGCTGAGTTGAGCCCAGAGATGCAGGAAGGCTCATTTCAAACCCACATGACAGTGGAGCAATTTTCAGAGTTGAGGGTACTGGTTGCTCTCAAGGGGTTTGCTGCTGGGAAGCTTCAGAGGTCCATGAGTGCAAGAAACGTCATTAGCTGCTCCTTTAGGAAGCACTGGCAAAGGCACTCATGTATTTATTTAGTGGGCTTCAACACTGCATACATTAACACAAGCAGACAGCTCAAACCTACAATACTATAAAAAAGAACTTAAAAACAATCAAAAACACACGGAAACTGCATAATCTATCACAGTGCAGGGAAAACCAAAAAACCTCATTCCAATCCACGGACAATAAATTGCTGCTGTAAAGTGAGTTCAGGCTATATCTGCCCAAGTGTGTTCATCTAAACACCCCCCTAGGTAAACACTTTCCCAGAACACGTTTTAGGTAGTAAGCAGTGGAGGTTAGAAGGGTAGAACATTCTCTTGCCTTACAGTTAACGATAGACGTTAACTGTAAGGAAAATCTTCAGGCCAACTATGATGCTATCCCAGTGGTCCTCACTTCCAGTCCTTGAAGGCAATTCCAGTCAAAGTCATTATTTCATTACTGAACCTGCTACGGCACACATTATCCCTATTGTTTTAGGCATGGCCTACTATTTCTGGGTCAATTTTAATTGGCTTATCTAACACACACACAGAAATCTCCTCACATCTCCTCACTTGCTCCTCATTCTTTTTACTTGTTCCAGATAAAAGTTCACGTGTATTACATCCAGAATAACATTGAGGATCTGACCAAGTTTCTGTCAAAATGATGTATTGGTATACATAGAACAAAAAATATATAATCATTGTTAAAACCCTAAATAGCACAGACGAGATATCAGATATGTATGAAGCCAATACCTAAATACTGAATGCTTCCCACAGGTTCAGATGGGTGTACACCTATCACGCAGCTGTCAGAATTCAAATCAGTTTAAGAGAGAGAGACAATTTGAAAAAAAAAAAAAAAGATGTTGCATGAAACTTCTCTCATGGTTTACTGTAGCCGGTGATCTTTAAGCACTTTCTCAGAACACCACAACATGGCACAATCAGCTAAGTGTACAGTGCTACAAGCCTCACCACAGGGCCTCCGCTGCAAACTAGCTGTCAGAATAAATCAAGCTTAGATTTTGATATTTTCATGAGATCTTACTTAAATGTACAAAGTATTGCATGCGGTTTAAATAAATTATAAGCTAATGAATAAATTAAGAATAGATAAACAGCAAACGAGTCCAGATGATTCAGTTCCAGTCCTAGGAGTGCTTCAGCGATTTTGTATTGCTATATGTATCCTTCCCTTCCCTATCTTTTTGTATTGCTATTATTATTAGTATTTGTTTATTTAGCAGACGTCTTTATCCAAGGCAACTTACAGAGACTAGGGTGTGTGAACTATGCATCAGCTGCAGAATCACTTACAATTACATCTCACCTGAAAGACAGAGCACAAGGAGGTTAAGTGACTTGTTCAGGGTCACACAATGAGTCAGTGGTGGAGGTGGGATTTGAACCGGGAACCTCCTGGTTACAAGACCTTTTCTTTAACCACTGGACCACACAGCCTCCTCACATCTATATGTATCTTTCCCTTCCCTATCTTTTTCGATAACTGATTTTGCAGATCTCTCATTTGTACAGGTAAACACACACAATAACACACTTCAATTTTTTTTATGTGCACTCATCTGTAATGCTGTAACACTTTTTTTTGTTTACTGTTAATATACCATAATACATAACGCCATCTGGTGGACAAAGGCTGTAATTGTGACAACTGGAAACCAGAAAGCAAAATACGGATTTTCACCCATCTCTAAACAAACGCTAACAGAAAAGTTTAGCTATAACTGACTTTGCATTGACTCCCATTAAGTATAATTTTACGATTTCAATCACCTCAACCCTTAAAGTTAACTACAAAGGGTTCAAATCATTAAAGAATTTGAAAAGTGCTATTTTACCCTATTCATTTGGATTGAACCCATTATTGATCATGACAGTTGGTACAAGCACAGTGCAAACACACACATGAAAATGCCTCCGTTCTAAAAAGCATTTGGATATGTATTCAAAACCATATGCATAATTAGACTGATCGCTTCAGTTGTATAACAGTGAAGTGTTGGATTCTCCATATGTTACAAGTGCAGCAGTGTGGCGTAGTGGTTAGGGCTCTGGACTCTTGACTGGAGTGTTGTGGGTTCAATCCCTGGTAGGGGACACTGCTGCCGTACCCTTGAGCAAGGTACTTTACCTAAATTGCTCCAGTAAAAACCCAACTGTATAAATGGGTAATTGTATGTAAAAATAATGTGATATCTTATAACAATTGTAAGTCGCCCTGGATAAGGCTAAGAAATAAATAATAATAATAATAATAATAATAGTGCAGTGAAAGAGTTACACCTTGCAGGACTTTGATTTACCTGCTTCACAAAACAAGCCACAGAAAGGCTGAACTTGAATAATACAAAGTAAAAGAATATGATCCTCCAACATTTCCCTTTTCAACTGGCTAATTTTACAGATTGTTAAAGTTTTCAGGGTTACAAAGATAAATACAATTTGGATGTTGCCTTATTTAAGTTAGAGCTGTACATGTTTAAAAAAAAAATTGCATAATTTATTGTTATCCTAATCTACAGATCTGATCAGAATGTTATATTATTTTCTCATAATGAACATTGATAATGTGCTCCAACTATATATATTTACAAGAAGCACAGAATTATCCACTATTTTCTATCTGTGATGATTTTTCATTAGTTTATAAAATTGCGACAAACAGACCATGAGTTACAAAACTATTGAGCAATTTGCTCTTGGCTTTAATCCTGAAATCCTCAAGTTTCTAGGAGGGTACATACGCTGTAATAACACTGTCATTAGCGTGTGGAACAGTACTCACTGGAAAGGGTATCTGACCACTTTTGCATGATTAGCTCCTCCATTTCCTTCTTGAAGTCAATGTGGAAATCTGCAGAAAAGTCTGTTCTCATTGAGGCTGTTCATAATTTAAGATCAGAAATCAAGTCAGATTTGCTGTCTTGCCCAGGGTGACCCAAGATGACTTGCAACAGGGAAATATGATATATCACAAATTAAACTTTAGTCATGCAATTTAGTCCGAGACAAGTCATTTACATAAAAAGGTGCTTCATTCAGAACTTCAAACTTAAAAATATTCTATGGTAAAACTTGAAAGAAAGCAGACACCAGCATGTGCCTTCGTTGGTGTATAGTATGCACAAGTAAATACATAAATGATCTGCCAAGCAAAACTGCAGTAGGTTACATAAATGCAGATACATATAAAAAAAAAACTTACTTTTTCCACATTGTTCTCTAAGTAACAGGTGGATAGTAGTCAAATAGGACCCTGATTGCTGCATCATTTAGCCTTGCAGTATTACCAAAAATGTCCTTCTTTTCTGTAATTGATGTATGGGGAATTAGATCTGGTTGATCCAGGGGACATTTGCCTTTCAATGCATCCATATTTATGAAGTATAGTATGCAGATAATGTACAATAATCAGAATATCTGTCAATTACATTGCTATGGATATTATAGTTAGAGATAGACATATCTGCACAGATACAGATCAGAAGCTGATTGATTGGATTGAATATAAAGCCATACAAAGAAAAATGAAATGGACAAACAGTGTCACAAATAATGATGTTCACAATCTGAAAAGTAGTAGCAGTTGAATCATGTATCTCAACTGTGTCCATTCCAAAAGGCATGATGTACCAGTATTCATTGTTTTGTTTTGTTTTCCAGCCAAAAAGGAGATAGGATTCATGAAAGAAAGAAAGAAAGAAAAAGAACAATGAATACCCTGAATAAACACACATGGTGTCGGAGGGGTGTCAAGATGATGTGAATAACTGTCAGGTATTCATTTATGACATCAACAAAACACTTTACCCTTTGATTAATTAGGAAATCAGCCAGTACCCTGCAACCTCAGGTGTGGTAACCCTGTGGAACTACCCAACAGAAATAGGTAATAAGTGTCTGCATGGTGGAGCATAACAAGCAGCTGACAGACACTGAAGCAGATTATGATCTGGGGGTGTGGAGGGATGCATGCATGCAGGACACCTACATCCTTACTTCTACTTTTTGTACAAATAAAGTTACTAATCATTAAGCCTGGTGAGTGATTGTAGGTAGAGATCGCATAGAGATCAGGCTGCAGCTGCCAGCCTCTGTACGCTTCAAACCTCTCAAAAACAAACTGACAGTTGTGGTCAACTATTGGTTAGTGTCAACTGTCAGAAAAGCTGCAATTTATCAATATCAATAAAATGAAAGAAAAAGACAAACCAGATATTGTACATGACATTATTGTTGTGTTCATTCAAACTTAGATTAAATGAATGAAATCCCAAAACAGGAGTATTGCAAAATTAAAATACGGATTATACTCTCTCAGTTAACTTGTTCCTGTTAATGATCAAAGTGACTGAGGTTTAGAAAAAAATAAAAACTCAAGTGTTTCCTGTGGTGGGTGTGAATGCAGGGGGTTTGATGTGGATGAAGCAGAAACTGGAAGGCATTAGAAAGGGGAGAATGTTTATTTAAAAAAGAAAAACGCTCTGTCTAACTTTGGATCAAACTGATGTGTTGCACTCCAGGCATCGCTGATTATACTCTAGATAGTGATGTATGTGCCACAAGCATATATTTTCATATTGTTGTTTTGAGGTTGTTGTGAGAATCAGAGGATGACATGGATGTGGTTTTATGAACTGCTGACTTTATTCCAACATATACAATTAACCATGAGCTAATAAGAGACTAAGTAGCAGACACGAATACACCATTTTGAGATTTGCCTTAGCATTGTTGAAATGACATGCCTCAATGTTAATAGATGTTTCCATCATCATCGTGTAATTCACTGTGTTTGAGCTTTGTAAATGGTATCATTCCGAATTGGACTAGACTTGCCTCTTTTGGTTATGTCTGAAGAAGTCAAACTCCAGGGTGAAGAAAGAAAATCCTTTGCATTGTTTTAATACATGATTTATGCAAATGGAAACCTCCAACCTTCTCTATCATGTGACTGCACATATTCCTTTTAAAAATAATGTGGGAGTCTTTTATCGCAATATCGTATCATATCCTAGCTTTGAAGTCAGCGTGCTTGTGTGAAAACGGAAGTTCAAAATCTGGGATCCGATCCCCAAAACTTTAATCAGTGCAACTCCAAAGACTTCAGTGGTGCCTTGTACTATACCCACTCAAGTCATAATAAATGACTAACCCAGACCTGCTTATTAAACTGTTACCCTCTTAATCACATTTCATTATACACAGCTAAAAAGGAAAAATCTTTTTTTTAAGGCTTATAAAAAAAATAAAAATGTGTTGATCATTATGGCAAATTCTAGTACAAAACATAACAATAACAAAGGCTATACAAATGCAAAGCTTACTTTCATGATTATTAATTAACCCCAGTGATTGTACTAGTGTTGGGGAGGGGGGTGGGGGGAAGAATTTATTTTATTATTTCTAAAGCAGCCCAGATATAAAGGTTTTTTTTTTTTGTCCCTCCCTCATACGTTCTCAACTCCACACTTTGACAGCTAAACCCTGTTGATTAATGTATGGAAAGAACCCCTATATTCCCTAACTAATTTTGTGCAGGAATGCCTAGGCTGGTATGTTGAACCGATTCACCACCCAGGTGGCTACATTTGGACTAAATGAGCTGTGAAGGGTTTCATCTCTGCCCGTCACAGTCTTCCTTCTCAGAGCCCCACAGTATGCAGTCCTCCGCTCCAACATGATTTGTCACACCCCATCAATACAAAATAAATTATTGCCATTCTCGCTTGTCAATGGGCCTGTCTTCACTTCAGCCCCTGTCTAACGATTGGAAGCTCAAAGGGAACATTTCCTGGCTTTGCAGTGCATGATCATGACTGAGCACACTGCTCCCCTATGCATCCCCGTCCAGTAAAAACATGTAGGCAAAGCAAATTAATTGGATGCTTTGCGTCAATGATTACAGCTTTTGCCTTCGTAAAAAGGTCCGGCAGCCAATATTAGCTGGTTAAGGGCAGCATGCTTCCTGACACAAGAGCTGTACGGGCAAATGTTAGATGGTAGCCCTGAAAACCGTTACCTTTTTTTCAATTATTTCCATGAGCAATACAAGAATCATCATGAAAACAAAGTATGGGAAAGGTTATTCAATTTCAATAAAACATTACAGAATGAGGTGTATTATTATTATGATGTTATGTAAACCTATTTTATTCAGGTTGCTGCAGGTTAACTGTAAGCTTTTAATTCTTACCTTGCTTTATGAATGACAAGAGAAACTGCAGTTAGAAAAGCCTGATGTTGAAGGATGGATAACAAAGAGTGTGTTACACTGTGTGTCATACAGGTGATCAAGGAGAACAATAGGCATACAACATTGCAGTATTCTGTCATATATGGATATACACATAAAGCCCTTTTCAAGCAATGGTCAGTCTAAAAGTGCTTTACAAAGCATATGAAAATATATGGAAACAAATGTATCAATGTATAATACAGCCTTTGTCACTCGTTTAAACAGAAATACATTTCAATTTCAGTAATGGTGATTTATTTCTTAATTTTTTTTTATGTGACTCAGTTGGGATGAGACCACTATGACAAAGTAATTTCCACTAGATCACTGAGGCGATAGTACGAAAGAGAGGAAGCTCAAAAACCTCCAAATGGATGATGGAGTTTTGACAGCTACCGTCAGTCCTGCAGAAATAGGGTAGCCCAAGCTAACCAACGTATATCTGAGCTGTCAATCACTCCTGGCCACAAAGAACGCTTATAAATCCTTGGCAATCTGTTCACGTGACTGGGGAGATGTACTCTACGAACACCACTTTCCATTTGCAGGTTATAGAGACAGACAGTGAAATTGACCAATGTTGCATTTTCAACCTGTCAGGGGTGGACTGCAGACATATTTGCTAGTGCCTTCTCAAGCCTTGAACAAAATCGCTTCAATGGGTATATTTAAGATTTTCATCTCATCATTTCTTAATTGTTTTCTCTCACATCTTGCATTAAAATGATACAGGTAACAGCATCAGCATTGTATCAAGCAAGAGGCTATCATGTAAAGTAGGCCCATACTAGCTGACAATGTGTTTTTGTTTGTGTTTTGTGACCGATCACCCCCAAATTCTTGCTTTTAATTTTCTTTCTACAGCATAAATAGGTGAACGAGCAGCTTCCATTTCAAGAACATACCTACAGAAATAATAATAAAAAACGACATACTGTATTGCTTTAGGACTGAGATAAAGAACTTTGCAGTAAAACATGTAATGGGATCCAATTTCAGTTGTCATTTCAATCATCAAACTAGAACCCTCCCTGGTGTTTTCACTTGAGAATCACTTGTATTTAGACATTTGATATTCATAGCCCTGGTAAACATAGGACCCTAATTCACAGTCATGATCGAAGTGACAGTATTTCGATCCCCCCACTGTTTAGATCAATTGAATAGCCCCTGATTTGGTACAAGTTAATTCCATTGATCTTCTAAAGCCTCTACATTGTTGATGTACCTCATCAGAGGGCCTCTTGCTACATCTAAAACCACTATGATGCAGTCCAATCAAATAGGAAGGAAATTAACTGCAAATGAAAATGTAATTGCTGTATAATTTTCTTTGGGCATGGAGACTGAAAAGTGTTAAAAACACACATAAGAATATGATGTGTTGGATACATGTGGGAGCGTCACAGCTATATGTATAAGTGCAATTCAGAACTTCTTGTAACATATATTTTAGTTTCAGCTTTTATAGGCTGGCTCCAATGGCCTCTTACTCCACACGGCACATTTACAACAGTGTATAATTATTTTCTTGCTAATTAGAGTAATTTAAGATCATTAGGCCTCTTTTAAACACAAAGAAAGAAAGCGTTCCTTAAAATGACAGTGTTTCACCAAGATATAAATACAAGAATAAATACCAGGGTGAAATGCACATTTCACAAGATTGACCAATTAAATATATGATTTTTACAGAAGGTAATACTGTACAAAACAAAAAGACAAAAAAAAAAAAAATGGTATAGTGATTATTAAAATGATCACTAGGCATGGGCAAAATGAGCCAAAGACTGTGACAGCATACAAATTCCACAAATTATTTATGAATTTATAAACACTCCAGAAAAACGAATATTAGAGTCTAACCATCAATAACCAACTGTGCTTTAAGAAATGTCCCAAGTTACCGGACGCTCATAGGACACTGGAAACACAACAGCAGCTTCCATGTATTGCAATGCAAATCTGGCTATTGAAAGAGAGTCGTTCAGGATAGTGTGCAACAGGAAACCCTGCTGAGTGAAGAATGCTACATGTATTGCATCCCTACAACCCCATCTATTTGGTCTAATTGCAAACACTATACAGGTAATACAAGTCTGTATATATTAATTATAAACCTCATCATCCCAGAGACTTAAAGCGTGGCTATAAGAATCCATAAATCTATGTGCAGCTATGTGTGGCCTTGTACCTGCCAGAACACCAGGAGGTACAGTCAAGTAAGCATGCTTTGTAAGTGGAGCTGGACTTGCGGGCGGATGATGGGTTTGCTATCCCTGAATAAACCCATTTATAATGGTAAACTGCTAGGCGCAGGGCCCTTCAGTTCCAGGGCTGGGAATGGATTACCACGGTGTCAAAAAGTGTAAAGGAGAGGAAATCAAAAATCACCCGCCTCGGCTTTGGCATGTTTTCCTTTCTTTTTTGGCGTACACAAGTCACTCGTTGAAAACTCACTTATCACATCTCAATGAAATGGAAAGCATCTGCTGGTATTTATGCTTACTCCCGACACACATAGACGCACACCAGGGTAAACTGTGTCGCGCTCTATTTTCCTAAACAGGGATTGTATTCACTTTACGGTTCTTATCGTTGCTGGCACATAATACATTATTTTGGGGATTTCCCAGCATCCTTTCAATCACTGTCGGTCACATGGCTATTCGGACCCCAATGCTTCCAAGCAACCAGGAAATCAGAGAACATCACATGGAGGCTCATTACAACATTTAGGTCTGTTGCTAATCAATAAAATAAAAACTCAAATACACCTTTCCCATAAAACGTGGTTAATTCCTAACCAAGAATTTGAAACAAGTATAGTGAAGAGGACTGAATCCAAGGTACGTTTTCTGTTCCCTATCCAACTTCCTCACTGAACAGGTGCGCCATGATTTGAACCCTGGATATCCTGACTCTCAGACCTCTATCCAACCACTGGACCTGCCTACTACGTAGACCAACCAGACGGATGTAAGCCTATAAAAATGAGTGAAAGGGATTTGTGATATTGCTATTCTTGTTAGTTCTCTGGAAAACCTTTTAATTGTCGAATCAATTTCAAGATCGGCTGTTGATGCTGTCCTGTGATGTATGTTGTGTGGAGTTATCTCCTGACGCTGGCAGCCGCAGCACACCCGGGTAAGCAGGATGATGAATCCCAAAGGGTAATTATGCAATTCATCAATCAATCCTAAGAAACACTTTCCAGTGAAAGAAACAATTCCGGCTTTTCTTGGAAAACTTTCTTGTGATGATCCAATCTGAACTCAAAAATAAAAGCTTTATGAGATGTAATCATATCATGTTTTCTTAACATTTAACTGATGGCCCGATTAAAACTGCCCATGCAAGAGTTTTAAAAAAACTGTTCTTTTGCTTTTAATTGCTTGCTGGTATGCCCTGTAGATTATGGGATCCTAATCTTTAATGTACAGCACTGTAGTTTTGAGGCAATGGGGTCAATGCAATTGATCTAAATGGAGGCAAATCTACAATGTATCCTCACCACAGATTAAATATTAAGAATAAGTGCAACTCTGGCTTTTTACTTCAATTAAAAGACAGACATGCACTGCAGAGGCTCGGCGGGCACCGAGAGAGAAGTCTGTTTTCACTGAGGGCTCTTTTTGAATTATTTATTTTATTTATTTTTTCACTCAAGCACAAGCACCTGTGTGAGGGCAGTCTCTACGGAAATAAGACAATACTGTGGATGCAGTGTTAAAATCATTTCAAGTCCAAAGTCCAGTCAAAACACTGAACTGTGCAAACTGTACTGAACTTGCCACTGTGCAAATTGGTGCAGGGATTCATTCTTCACGTTCTTAAAAATGTCCATTATTTGAATTGTCATGATTTCAAGGCCATGGATTTAGATTTGGCTCTAGAGCTTGATTTCACACAGTGCACTTGGAGAGGTTCTTCAACTGCAGTTCTGCTGTCAATTTATTTATTTTTTTTACCAATGATATTGTACATTAACATACCTTTGCTATGAACAGGAGGCCTGCAAGTATGAAATGTAACAAAAAAACAGCAGTATCTGAAAAGTTCATTTAAAAAAACTCGACATTATATGTGGCTGCACTCAAAATTTCAGTATACTTTCTAAATATAATGTACAGCTCTGGCCAAAAGTCGAATGAAACCTGCTGAATAATGTTACGTTAACATATTGAATTACATACAGCTTTGTAGTTTTCCATATACTGTCCTTAACAAAAAACTGACAAAAAATTAAGAAAGTTAACATTTCGAAATCTAACATGAAATACTTTTATGACTTCCAGTAGACTTTTGCAATATCACTTTGTAGATTCTTTGATTACATGATGTTAAATAAAATATCTAAATGATGTTCTCAATCCTAAAATTCTAGGTGATGCAAAACTTTAGGTCTAATGATCAGAGTCCAAGTTACATACTGGCTATACACTGGCAATGTCTTATAAAGTACTTGCAATAGATTCAGCACAGTTTGGTTAGGTTTGGTTATAAAAGCACTATATTATTGAAGAAATGATTATGCTATCAAGTGCCAGCAACAAGCAGGGACAACGTGACAGGGGAAATACTGTTTTTAAATGCTGCTCAAAGACGCAGGTGTAAATTGATCGTGAAATGTTTCACCTTACCACCCTGCGAGTGTAGAGGCCTGATACTAACAATAACTAAAGGAGCGCCCGCATGTGCTTAAGTGACTGGAAGTTTTTAACACAACTATACTGTTTATAACTACTAACAGTACTGATCAGACACAAGACTTTAAAAAACCGATCAGACGTGTGATTGCAGTGCACTGCAATGGGACATTAACTATCAATTCATCATGGACAGTTACTTATTTTAAAGTACAGTGTAATGACCACAGTACAGTTAAATACATGTGTAATTATAGCTGTCTTGGTGTCCATTGAAACGTATAACAATTAAGAGCTTGGGATAGTAATAATAATAATAATAATAATAATAATAATAATAATAATAATAATACATATTATTATTATTATTATTATTATTATTATTATTATTATTATTATTATTATTATTATTGTAACAGCATATAGGTTCCTGAAATTGTAAAGATAAATGAATATTAGCTTGGCAAATATTCAGATACAAGTATATTATATTCATAAAACCACAATAAAACCACTTAATGGTATACAAAAAGTCCCAGCAGTTGCACAGGCATCGCCCAAGATAAAGTGCTGTACTACACTTGGAACAATTATGTACTAAACAAATGCTGTCAGGCAGATTTAAAGGCACTTGAGGAGATCCAGTGTTTTTTAAATGGTATACAATGCCTTTCTAGTGTGGTTAATTTTCCAGGTAACTGTTTAAGGGGCTATGGTTTAATCAAAATGAAAAGGATCTGAAATTTAGGTCAATAACCACAAGTTTGTGACATAGCACAAAGAATACACAAGAACATCCTGGACATAGAAGGAACTACACAAACTGCTAACCCACTACACATCTCTGCAGGAAAAAAAGAGGCAGATAATTTAACATTAAAGCTATAGAATAATATATTAGACACATGCCAATAGCATGTTTACATAGCTAGCATACAGTCCAAGGAATGCTAACCACACTTCTTGATTACTTGGATTCTCAATTAAAAATAAAGTTTAGTCCATTCAGGCGTCCCTTACATTTGACTTTTTTGAGCTGTACACCATTATGAATCATTGCTGAATCAATATTAATATATTAATCTGTGCCTCAAGGAAGACCGAGATAATTGTCCAACTTGTCCTTCGTGTTTACTGTTACTTAATTGGTTTACACTGTTCTGAAATAAAGTTTGTCATCAAATTTTTATTTCAGAAACCAACAGCTAAGTCCTAAAGCGTTTAACTTTAGTCAGGTTCCACTTAATATATTTCGCAGATGCAAAAGCACAGCAGTGACGATATAAAGAACGATTTACGCTTGCCATGCATTTTTGTCCAATTAATAGATTGCCTATGTGTTGCATATTCTGCATGACAAAGGAGCGGGATATTAAACTGCCATTTGTAATGAAAATGCACTTTGCAAATTAAACGTGCCAAAACCGAATTGTTTCAGCCTCTTTAGGAAATAAACAGTCCTTAACCAATTAAACCGCATTGTAATAATTCTGTGATTTATTACAAGTTGTTTAACTTTCAAAACTCGGCTGACTCATATTAAGGTCACAATCCATCATGTCTTGCAGGGAGAGCAAGCGAGTAATGGCTGTTGTATTAGCTGCTTTTGATGATAGTATGAAAGAAGTATTAGCACTTGTCAACAAAACTGCTTACAACATAACATTAGCATGCATGGGCCGCTGTGCCTATTTATTATTCTGGCAGCTTCACACACATTGTTACAAGCTTATAAAACATTTTGTCGGTGAAAACCAAATGTACACTGTTTGGTTTTCTGATAGAGTGGCAGTGTAAATGTCTGGCTGCCTTAGTTTAGTTTCAGCGCAAACAGAAACATGAATTCTTTACCCTTATTGATACTGAAAAGAGCTGAATAATTCAGGATCCTGTTCTTGTGTTTGCTTCTATCACAGTTATCAATTACCCATCAGTCTCCTTGTCAAAACAGAACAGATTCATTTGGCTGAAAACAAGACAAATAAATGGATACTATAACCGTGGTACAGGGTTGCCAAGCTGTCAAAGGGAAATCCAAGCAATGACATTTGCTGTCACAAATGGGATATTTGGCTTTAGCGAGCAAATTATTCCCCTTTATGAGCCAAGAATGCACTTAGCTCAACGTAAGTAAATTAATCTGCCTATTTTGACTTCTAACATTACTCTCAGCTGTGATAACGGGCACTGTAAAGTGGCCTTTTGTTATACCACAGAAATTCCGGCATGCTTAAACATCCATCTCCATGTATTAATTAGGCTGCTTAAAATAAGATATTGATAACTGAAAACAGTTCACTCCCTGGGGATTTGCGTTTTTATATCGTCTTCACATTTTGCTCAACGCATTACAAGTTTCCACACAACAGGTTATTGAGCTGAACCAATTGATAATAAACTAATACCAGTAAAACCAATTTCAGTTTGGGAAGTCCTTCTTTTGAAGATCAACGATGACCTCCATTCCTGCTGTTAAGCCAATTGCCTCTTTTCACACACTGAACCTCAGTAACGGATGCTACCAAGCTGCTGAGCCCTGGAGGTAAGGGCCCAGCATAGACAACCACTGCCTGTGTTCATGGCCTGTCTGACCAGTAGGGGCTGCTGAAGCACGAGGAGGTGAACCAAGCCTTGAATATTTTCCTCCCTAACCCGCAGCAGTGCAAAGGCCAATGCAGTGTTTGAACCAGAGAGCTCCTGATTGTGCAGCTCACTAGTATTGGAATCTTAAGCCATATAAGAAGCTCATAACCTTCAATAGAGAACATTGAAAAGTGTCTTCTTTAGCATATGAATATAGTAATGATGAAGTGTGGATTAGTCGTGCCAAACATCTGAGTAGCAGATTTGGGTTACTAATCCTAATACTCCTCCCCTCCTCAGTATTTTACTGGATTTCATTATTAATGAACATTCAGCTTTTTCCTCCAAATGTTACAGTGTATAAATAATATGATGTATGACCAGGAATTAATCATTTTAAATGTCAAATAACTAATTATATATTGGTTTAGCTTTTTTGTAAAATTTGAACAATTACTAAATTACATACTTTGTATAGAAAAGCAGGACACTTTTAAAAACACTGCATCAGAATTTGCATCGTAAAACCTCATTTATAGTTAACTTGGGCTCTTAATCAGACAAATAGGTCTCTCTACTATAAGCAACTTCATGCACTACATGATGTTATTTTATTGTGAAAATGGGTAAATCCTCACAATAATTTAAAATCAAAACCAACAAAAACCGACAGATAGAAAGGGGCATCGATATACCTCCAGATTCTGATACATTTAAAAACCTGAATGCTAAAGAATGTCACAATCAGGTTTCATCACAGTTGGACAAGAAGTTCTCCAGATGTAAACCATAAGTACATGTGTATGGCTGCCTCCGTTAAAGCTGACCCGATACCCCGAACAGGGGCAGTGTCGTAACCAGAGCTGACGTTCTACCGTGGTCAAACTTAGGTTTCAAGCTATAGCTGCAGTATTTATATGACTGCTTGGTATTTACTATTCAACCTTCAACCTCAATGTTACACGGCAAACCAACAGAGAAAATTAAGGAGTCTTTTTACATGAGCATCAGCATTGATGATGCAAAAAAACAACCGAGCACACGATCTCGGTGTTCTCATAGCTAGTTATGGCCATGAACAGTGGAAGTGTTACGTGTGTGGGTCATCACTGAAAAAGGCAGACACAGAGCACTGAGTGTTGGCACGCCACACAGGCACACAGATTTAATAACACACAAGTGCTGTCACTAGGGTACCAACAATGGTAGCCCTAGTGTCACATTTAATAAAGAAAACAAAACAAAGCTAAAATTAAAAGTTTGCCACACATATGGCGAGTGCTAGTCCCACTAAAAGCAACGTCCCACTCCAGGAACCTACTACACTACTCAAACCTCCTTTACACTGTTTGGAATCAGCATCCCCTAAACTGACCTACTTCTGGGCTCCAGGAGTCCTCACGGCCACTCCAGCCTTTTAAAAACGGCCTTGGCTGGGCAATGCCTTCACGACTACCGTCTTGCAATGGAGGGGTTTCGTGTAGTAGTTCTCTCAATAGAGCAGACGCTCCCCTCCTCGATGTCAACACAGCAAGCTTTCTCTCAGTACGGCTATGGCCGTGCAGTAGCCTTCAGCTGTGGCGCAGCATCCCCGGGCACGCCCCCCAGCCAATCCCAACCTCCCGATCAGCTCAGCGCCGAGTGAGTCTAACTGCTCAACTGGTTGCCTAGCAACCCATCTACTGTTCCGCGTCCCAGCTGAACACATTTGCACAGGAACCAGCGACAGGGCTCTACCTGTCACAGGCATGTTTTAACTATGCTGAAAATCTATTCAATTTAACATTACATGTGGCATATTTGAAGCCTATTACAGCATATACACATGCTAGTTAAAAAGAGTGACAAACAATTATCAAATCTTGGAAGTTTTAAGTAGTCTGGCACTTAAGAAAGTTGAAGGAGACCATACCTTTTCCCCCCAGAAAAAAAGTCAGTGCACAGATACAGCAATTATTTATAATTGACTGGCCCCTCTGGAGCATTCCTCTGGGCATTTTAAAACAAACACACTCCTCAACTTTGACTATAAGGAAGCGTTTGTATATTTTCAGAAGAAATGCTTATATGAAAATCTTACGAATGGCAGTGACAGGCTATATATCATAATATCACTTAGTATGCTGAAATGCCAACATTTAAAGGGATTCATTAAATGCTGCAGCTAAAAAGTAGCTCTTAAACCACATAACAGTTCGAGAACGTGAGCCCTTCCATTGGTCATTTCTGAATCAAACTTTTTTTTCCAGCAGCATCTGTAAGCATATGCAATGTCAATAGTACAAGCACTAATACAAAGGCAGAAAGACCTGGTGAAAGTAAGAAGGCACAGTGAATAGAGAACGAGTCTAGGTTTCTTTTACAATAGCTAGAAATAGCTCATCACTTTCTGATGAGTTCTGAAGGTCTCAGCCCAGTTCCTTAGTGGGTAACAACTGCAACCACTGCCTTCTACTTAGTGGGGTAAAGCTGGGTGGGCACAGGCCACCTAGTCACACACCTCAGGGGAAGACTGTCGCTGTGGCAGAGCAGTGTGGGAAGCTTACAATGTGCGGCATGGGCTGTATGGATAAATATAATACTTGTCACCATTGCTGTCAATTTGACACCTTTCATGAGTGCTAAATTCATTAAAAATAGGAGTTTCCAATTAGGGGACTTGGTTTCGGGACAAGTTAAATAGCAGAGATGGGTGAGGAAGGGCAAGGAGCCTGAAGCATTGTGGCAGGAATTCCATCTGGTCTAGCTGCAGTGATGGGCTTCAAATTACGTACAAGCTCTTTTTTCCTGAATAATAAAGGAACAACAAAAGAAATGAAAACTGCCAGGCACTGCCAAGAGAGAGCCAGCTGTTGATGCCCACAGTCCAGTATGGTGCAGATGGTTACAGGGAGGGCTCCAGTGATCTCTTTCCAATCAGTGGACAGGTTTTGGGACAGCTACCTGACTAACAATAATACAAGATCTGTATGACAACTTCACTGCAGAGTTGTTATGCATTATTTATGTGTGTGTGTGTGTATATATATATAAGTATATGTGTGTGTCTTCTTTACCCAAGTTTCAGTGACCCTGTGAAAGAAAGAATAATATGTTACCACACAAAAATATGTCTGTACGTTTTGAGCTAGCAAGGCACTCGTGGCTACTAACGAGAGACATATTTTTGTGTGTGTATATATATATATATATATATATATATATATATATATATATATATATATATATATATATATATATATGTTAAATATTTGCTAATTAGTTTTTTGTTATTTTCTCCCCGATTTAGTTGTGTCCAATTATTTTTAGGTTCAGCCAATTGTGAGCCGCCCACTGAGAGCTCCCGTCCTCGGTCGGCAAAGTTATAGCCTGGACTCGAACCGGCGCCATCCAGACTATGGGGCGCATCCTGCACTCTACGCGAGTGATTTTAATTGATGCGCCACTCAGGAGCCCGTGGTAATTTATTGTGGCCCATATTATTATTTTATATATTCAATGTTTCTTACCGTCTGGTTTCGTTTTGTTTGTGTAAACTGCGGTGAGCTGCTGTATTTAAATGCTGCATATATAGTTATATCTGCGCAGGTTATGCTGGTAGCGTTTTTTATTTATTTTTTTTACGGCAAAGTAGAAATTCAAAAGGTGTATCTCCAGGTCTTTTTCAGATAGCTGGTGAAATTATCTCGTTTCTCACACTGAACGCAAAATACGACATTGTGGGTTTGAGTTCTTATTGTTAGTTATAAATATGGCGGCTGTTTACATTAAGCGGTGCAGGCAGCGATGACGTAGCAGGAGTCTGATAAAAACCGTATCAGCCATGCACATAGGTATGAACGTAACTGATTCCAGGATTGATTTTTTCCAGTTTCGGGGTATGTTGCCACGGTAACATAGAATATATATGTTATGCAGAATCTGTCTATTGTTCATCATTTTAATTGAGCCTGCTTATAGTACCCTTAGGTTATATGGTAACACATACTAATAGCACATACAGTTAGTCTAATATGGCATGTAGTGAACAGACCAGTCTACATTAAAATTACTCAATATTTATGACCCTTGCAATTTAGCCCTTATGCTTGTGCTCTGACCTCATCTGTATTAAAGGAAGACACATTATGCATTTACTGTATATGTATATTGCAATACACACTAGTTGTACTCAAAGGCATATAACATTTCTTATTTATTTATTTCCTACAGTGGTCTGCAATAAAGCAATAATTCAATTGCCAAGGGAGTCAATCTGCTATGCAAGTCTGTGTTAAACAATCCTCTTACAATATTAGATTTAGTTTTATGCCTCATTACTCGTTTTTATTAAATCCATATTAAATCACAGGTTCAAAGTTTTATTTAGAAAAGGATTGAAGAGGCACCAAATGGCTTCTGAGTGAAACACCTTGCTGTAAAACAGCTTCTTTAACAGCTCCCAAATTACCACTGACTAGAATCTACAACAGTATAGAGCTGGATTGAAAACGGTACCTATTTCCATGGACTTCAGTCAAAAATCCCAGCCCTGCGTGGTTTTGAATGGTGTTTATTAATCAGAAAATTCAGATCTGACCTTCTCTTTAGGAAAATAATAACTTGTAATAAAATCAAAGTTAAACAGTGTTTTAGCCACATATTTAATATTTTTTTTGTATTTTGTATTTTCATACAAACTCCTACTTTTTCAGTAATTACTATACCCTCATTACACTATAACTCATAGTTTTGACAACATCAAAATGGAGGTATGATCATGTGCTTGTTGTTGAAAAGCAATAAACAGCTGTAATTAGTAGGGAATTATACTCCTTTTTCAAAATTAGCTTATTTATACATTTTACTTCAATGCCTAATATTCTTTTCATTGTAAAAATCGCACCAGCAGTGGGGGTGACTGTGTCAGATCTTACCCTTGTGTCAACCTGACTGGACTATAAATGTGAGGAGAATATACTGAGCATCTATTAACTCAAGTCTTTTTAAATTCATAATATTCTGGAAAAGCACACGTTTTTATTTTAATACAACCAGTTAATGGTTAAGATATCACAGTGCAAGCAAAAAAAACTGGAATGCATTTGCAATTTAAAATACCATTTGGTATAATGAAAATGTAAAGCAGTGGTTTTATTTTATTCAGTATGGCAGGTTAGAAGTCCCTGTGAAGCTACACTGAAGCAATCAGTCTATTAATAATTTAATTTAATTCAGAAACTGTAAAAGGGAGGCTCCATGAGCTTTAATTCTAAAACCAGCTGCTGACCCTAATATGGATCAACCAATCAGACATCTCTATTTAATTGTTGGGCATCCCATCTAAAACACACAAGACATTTTCACTACAAACAACCACGATGGCCTGAAAGAATCACAGCTATCCCCCTGGTGGAGATGCTTGGCTTGATAGAAACTCACAGGGGAGTTGGGAAAAGAAAGAAAGAAAGAAAGAAAGAGAAAGCAAGATCGTTTTAGGCCGTGTTGAGTAAAGGAACATCTTAATATAATGAGCCTCTTTTTTCCCCCCCGATCTCCCTTGACAGTGCATCAGCCCTCTCAGATAACCCCACACACAGCAAACACCATTCGTCTGAAGTTACATTTGATTCTTGTTATCACAACTTATGCCACTTAATTCATTATTCAGCACAGTCGCTTTCTTGTTTATTAGATGCAAGGTAGCCGCTCATCCCCAAAGGCCATGTATGTAAAAGATTGCTTGTAATCCTGTCACTTCAAACCTCTCCGGGTGCTTATATTGCTTAAGGAATTCGATAAGAAAAAGAGAAGAAAAACTATTTGGAGTTTATTCATGTTGACGATAAATCCTGATACTCGCTCTGAAACAACACAGGAACATTCCAAATCTACACACAGATCTCCTGCCCTTATCTTAATGCTGTTCCTTTTGTTGTGTAGTAGATCACAAGTATTACAATAATACCCCTTACAAAAGGGATCCACTTTTAACTAAGAACATATATGTAATGCATTTAGACAAGAAAACAAATCTGTTCCTTTAAAACATTTTTATTTACATTGTCATTGTGATCAACTTTCTTCTTTGTTTAGGATCTTGCTTTTTCTTTCTTTCTTTCTTTTCCCAACTCCCCTGTGTTTCTATCAAGCCAAGCATCTCCACCAAGGGGATAGCTGTGATTCTTTCAGGCCATCGTGGTTGTTTGTAGTGAAAATGTCGTGTGTTTTAGATGGGATGCCCAACAATTAAATAGAGATTGGTTGATCCATATTAGGGTCAGCAGCTGGTTTCAGAATTAAAGCTCATGGAGCCTCCCTTTTACAGTTTCTGAATTAAATTTATATATATATATATATATATATATATATATATATATATATATATATATATATATATAGCACTGCAGACATGTATTATTTCAAATTACATTAGAACAAAAACAAATATTGACCAAGAAGAGCAATGCTATTGTATTCTATTTAAAATAAAATGATCGAGCTTATAGATAACAGTGCAGAAGGGTAGCACCTGTCTGGATACAATATTATTATTATTATAAACTGCAGCCTCTAAAATGGGTTAATTAATGCAAGTCAACTGAATTCAAACCTTCTTGTGTAACCGCGGCTCACAGCAATTCAAGAAAACACACTTCTCTGTATTAACAATCAAGTGTCATCAATCACAAGTGTAGCCATTGCTCTTTTCAGAAACAAGACCTGTATCATGTACACAACATAGCAGAACATTCATATATTTAACACATCTACCACTATTGATTATTCTTTTGCTTTCAAAAATCACAAGCAGTGATGCATTGAAAAAAAAACCCTCCCGTTTTAAAATTCAAATAAAACCATCTATTATGAATGTATTTAATGAAACACTGAATGATCTGGACTTGCTTTTCAGTTTCAACTATTGTACCGTGACATTGTAGTTGTTTGCACATTACAGGAAAGCAGAATTGAAGCAATAGGAGAAATGCCGTCCACACTGTAAGATTCACAGTTGTAATGCTATCTTGGTATAGTAACACCCTGCATCCACATGAAATCTCATTTAAATCACTGTTCATTACAACACACGCCTAGCAGTACTGCACAGCATGCTTGGTTCCCAAGGACATTGCTATACAGGCGGGTGGTAGACTGTGTGCATTACCTGCATGACAATAAAAGTATACTAATCTTTGAGCACAGGCTTACAGGGAGGACGCAGCATCATTTACATCACAGAGTTACTGTTATTTTCTTCTACTTTCTTACACTGATTTACACTGAGCAACCTTGTTCTAGATAGAGATATTCAGACTGTCAGTATAAACTGCTTTTGTTTTCATTTTGCATTCATTTCAATGCCAGACTCAAGGCATACATTTTTCATCACCTGCTAAGCTATGAATAAAAGATTAAAAAAGAACTGAGGGGGGAAAAAAAAAGTCTAACACATGCAGCGCAGCCAGCACAACGTGCAGACACAGTGTGCATAACTAGATGCTTAATTTTTACCATCATTTTAACATCAGGAGTGCTGTATTTGGGGAAAAAGAAGAAGAATATTGAAACTTTTCACCTCTGTAACGGATCTGATTATATTTGATTTTTTTAACTATCTGACAACCAGAGCTGAAGTGAGAGGTACAATACTGTGGAACTCTTTGGCTATGGAGTTGACTGTTTTTTTTTTTTCCTTCCCTGTTATTTTCAGTTGTTTTGTTTTATACAAACAGTATATGGACCATAAGACACTTTAAAGTATAAAATAAATAGTGCACAGTTTGACAAGAACATGTAGCAGGATATATATAGCATATATATATATATATATATATATATATATATATATATATATATATATATATATATATATATGAGAGTTGGTGTGGTTGTAATACAGAAATATAGAAATATTCACGATGTAGTTTTCCACTTCAGTGGTCCACATAAAACACAAACAGCCTCATTGCGATGGCAATGCCCTTTTCAGATGGCGTTCAAACAGGGTCAGACAAAGCAAGGCTGAAGCGCTTCCCGCTAATTGCTGGTACCATTTGGAACGTGATGGCACAATAGACCCTGAGCGCCTGACACATCCCAGGAGAATAACACAAGAGCCACCTCCCAGGTGTTAGAATCACCCGGCACAGTAGTTTAAACAGCCTTGTCTTTGCCTTTACCTTCCTATAATACAGTCCTGAAGCCTAGCAAAGCCATTCCCAGATCATAGGTTTCTAATCCAAGATGCATATACTTAGTCCTCTTTAGTACAGGCCCACTAGAGACCTCCACTTTACACAAGCCTTATATTACACAGTCTTCTTCCCCCAGCACCTAGTAATAAAGACATTGGCTGCATATTAACTAGAACCAGAGCTAGGGACATCTACTTGACTTCTCCTAATAGTGTACACACAGTAAACTTGCTATGCTTTGTAAAATGTATTATCAAAAAGAGAAGGAAAATGCAGTTCTTTATTCTGTGTACCTTCTGTGCTGCTTTAACAAAACGAATATATATATGCAGACACTGAGCATGATAATCTTCTAATGCAGATAATGAAGTCTAGTGCTTCTAGTTCCCCCCTCCTCCTCTCAAGTATTAAATGAATGCTTGCTTACCTGTAGCTCAGAAATTCCAACCCATATCACAGTCATATGGTTATATGTGTAGCGAAATTCATCTTGTTAGAATGGTGGTAATATATCCCACCAGGACCACTGTTCCTAGTAGCAATTTAAAATAATTATTGTGCGACTTGATGGTAGACATCAGGTTTGCAATAGAATTACAATGAGGGAAGTGTATTAGAGACAAAACATTGCTGGAAGAGAACATCATAATGGCGCAACTTAGCACCAAGCCTCAATTTAAAAAAAAATAATGTATTATCGTTATCGAGGCACCAATCAATGAATGGATTTAAGAAAATTCAAATCTAGTAACATTTTTACTATACGGGTGGAAATAAAAGAGAATGCAATGAAATTCGCATTTCAATGTTTCCTTTGTGTAGGGGCATGTTGTCTGTTGAGCACCAGAATGAAATATTCAGAAACAGCCAAGGATATAGCCACAGGGTAATAAAGATTATTATTTTATTTAAACAAACAATGCAACTGTGTCTGTAACAAACACGGTGCATGGCAAATCCCGCTAAAAAGGAAGGACAAAGCAGCCCCAATGGCTGTCTTTCAGCTGTGAAAAAAACTTACCAACACTGTGAAAGTAACACAGAAACTATTAAACTACAGTATATGGGAGGGCAAACATGAAAAATGTGCTCTCTTTAATTCTATCAGCAAAAAAAGGAGAGCATTGGTTATTAGGATTTCTACAATAAATATGATTGCAATATTGTATTTCTATATATCTGTGCGTGCTGTATATGTGCAAGAATACAGAACATTGTAGACACTACAGAATGTGAAATTAAAAGAGGATTCTTTCATGCAATTTGATGAATTGTGACAGCAGTTACCTCTTTATCAATAGGATCACTTCTCATAATGGGCAGTTGCGTTATACAATATGCAATACAGACTTAATGACAAAGGATGGGATATTTAAAAAGAAATGTGGAGCTTCCTGTAAAGCAATATGTACAAATAATAATCTTTCTATTTACTTTAAAACAGGCTGCTCGCTGGTTACAAAGCTTCCCCTGCTGATGTGCCAACATAGAAAATCAAACCCGTAAAAAAAAACAAAAAAACTTTGGCTGCATTGATTGTACAGTATGTGCTACGGTTGCCAAGTATTGGGGGGGGGGGGGGGGGAGACACGTCCTTCCAGCGGAAACGTACAGTGTAAGAAATTAAGAATGTAACTTTATAAAAATAAAGAAAGCCGCAGGTGAGAGTATGAAATCTCTTTCCCTCCAGGTGTCTCAATGACATCGCTTACACACTCTCTGCATCACGCCAAGCCCAGAATTGGATGCCTTGCATCTGCCTCGTGCTCAGCCTTTCAGCTCAGGAACTACAGTACATCTTTCCCCTCCTGGCAACCCTGATTAAACAAATTAACTGTGGCACTCTCTGCACATGTACACCAGTGCGCAGGGATGAGAATGGATACAATGGCCAAGCCTGCATTTCATTTTAATTAAATTTCATTCTTCTGCTCACTTTTGCCACATCTCCAAATGTCAGCAGGATTTAGGCAAATGGAGTGACATCTGCTGCTGCCTCACACATTGCCTATAAAAACTTCCCCGCATGAGTAGCACCTGGATCCCCGCCAGGCACGGAAGAAGATGCACACTGCAGCGCTAATCAGCGCCACCACCGACGCCACCGCGAAAAACACACACACTTCACTGCTAAAAGGGACAGGAATAAATAGACATCAGGCCTTGGAGTGCTAGAATCCAAATCAGTAGAGCAGAAGAGATCTTCTTTATTCCTTGTTATTCGCCAAGACCTTTTTGTTAGGGATAGGTAAACTGAATGGGGATAGACATTTTAAGTACCTGACAAAGGGTTTCAGGTTGTTCTGTAATGACAGACTCATACAGCAGCAGAATCTACTCTTTGCTTATATATATATATATATATATATATATATATATATATATATATATATATATATATATATACAGTGCCTTGCGAAAGTATTCGGCCCCCTTGAACTTTGCGACCTTTTGCCACATTTCAGGCTTCAAACATAAAGATATGAAACTGTAATTTTTTTGTGAAGAATCAACAACAAGTGGGACACAATCATGAAGTGGAACGAAATTTATTGGATATTTCAAACTTTTTTAACAAATAAAAAACTGAAAAATTGGGCGTGCAAAATTATTCAGCCCCTTTACTTTCAGTGCAGCAAACTCTCTCCAGAAGTTCAGTGAGGATCTCTGAATGATCCAATGTTGACCTAAATGACTAATGATGATAAATAGAATCCACCTGTGTGTAATCAAGTCTCCGTATAAATGCACCTGCACTGTGATAGTCTCAGAGGTCCGTTTAAAGCGCAGAGAGCATCATGAAGAACAAGGAACACACCAGGCAGGTCCGAGATACTGTTGTGGAGAAGTTTAAAGCCGGATTTGGATACAAAAAGATTTCCCAAGCTTTAAACATCCCAAGGAGCACTGTGCAAGCGATAATATTGAAATGGAAGGAGTATCAGACCACTGCAAATCTACCAAGACCTGGCCGTCCCTCTAAACTTTCAGCTCATACAAGGAGAAGACTGATCAGAGATGCAGCCAAGAGGCCCATGATCACTCTGGATGAACTGCAGAGATCTACAGCTGAGGTGGGAGACTCTGTCCATAGGACAACAATCAGTCGTATACTGCACAAATCTGGCCTTTATGGAAGAGTGGCAAGAAGAAAGCCATTTCTTAAAGATATCCATAAAAAGTGTCGTTTACAGTTTGCCACAAGCCACCTGGGAGACACACCAAACATGTGGAAGAAGGTGCTCTGGTCAGATGAAACCAAAATCGAACTTTTTGGCAACAATGCAAAACGTTATGTTTGGCGTAAAAGCAACACAGCTCATCACCCTGAACACACCATCCCCACTGTCAAACATGGTGGTGGCAGCATCATGGTTTGGGCCTGCTTTTCTTCAGCAGGGACAGGGAAGATGGTTAAAATTGATGGGAAGATGGATGGAGCCAAATACAGGACCATTCTGGAAGAAAACCTGATGGAGTCTGCAAAAGACCTGAGACTGGGACGGAGATTTGTCTTCCAACAAGACAATGATCCAAAACATAAAGCAAAATCTACAATGGAATGGTTCACAAATAAACATATCCAGGTGTTAGAATGGCCAAGTCAAAGTCCAGACCTGAATCCAATCGAGAATCTGTGGAAAGAACTGAAAACTGCTGTTCACAAATGCTCTCCATCCAACCTCACTGAGCTCGAGCTGTTTTGCAAGGAGGAATGGGCAAAAATGTCAGTCTCTCGATGTGCAAAACTGATAGAGACATACCCCAAGCGACTTACAGCTGTAATCGCAGCAAAAGGTGGCGCTACAAAGTATTAACTTAAGGGGGCTGAATAATTTTGCACGCCCAATTTTTCAGTTTTTTATTTGTTAAAAAAGTTTGAAATATCCAATAAATTTCGTTCCACTTCATGATTGTGTCCCACTTTTTGTTGATTCTTCACAAAAAATTACAGTTTCATATCTTTATGTTTGAAGCCTGAAATGTGGCAAAAGGTCGCAAAGTTCAAGGGGGCCGAATACTTTCGCAAGGCACTGTATATATATATACACACTTTCATTGTCATGTTAAGATGCAATCCCCCTGGTGTGCTAAGGTAAAAATACAAAATTTAAAATATCTTTGTACATATATCAATATTCAAACATCATATCTAAAAGAAATGGCAATGATACAGTAAAAATAATAATTGTGTTTAGATGGTAGCCTTTTAAACCTGCGGTTTCTAAGAATTAGATATTTTTTCCAAAGCTCACAGTGCCACGCGGTGGCCAAAAGTGTAAATGCCACAGGGGTGGTAATACTACTGTATTTAAAAAAAAAAAGTTTTTTACTGTGTGAGATTTTAGCAATGATTACTTTAGCAGTACTGTAGTGTCACAGGAATGTATTAAACTGCTACTGCATTCTTCAAATCACTCTACCATACCCTATACTGTATATACATGAAAATGGACATTATCATTTATTCTACAAAAGCAAATAGACTTTTCTTTTCTAAGGACGGGACCCGTGACTAATAGCAAGCCTTGGAAGAAAGTTGAAAAGGCTTTTGTCCAGATAGTATATAATACGTCTTCTGCTGATGATGCAGTTCACTTTTGTGTGCATAACAGAGAGTATGATTTTCACCACGCAGTTAATTTGGATAAAATAAATACATAAAATTCAAATAAATAAACACATAAAAAATCCTAAATGCAAACAAAAAACAGCCAAACTTTCATTATGCACACTGCAAAAGTAGTTTAATTAACTTGACTCAGATTAAAAAAAAAAAAACAATGATTGCAGGTCATCCAACAGCAGCTTTAACTGAAACAAGACTACGATAACAGTGACAAAAATCAGCAGAACTGTCCACAGAAACATTCCTAAAAGTGTTTTTGGTTGAACTGAGGTGTAAATGACATTGGTTGAAAAAAACAAACAAACCATATTGTCAATAATGATTAATACAAGACAAGTTGGTGGGGAACTGTTTGTATTGAATCTGTTCAGTACAGTACACTACACTATGTTGAGTGTGTTAATGAGGTATTTACATATCTGAATCAACACAACCATCACAGCTGAATTTCATAATCTTTCAAGTGCAGAATATTTTAAACAGATGTAAGGTCTGATGTAAAATATTTTTTTGTTTTTGAACACCACGTAATAATAATCAGAACCTTGCAGGGGAAATAATAAAAAACAGTAACCAAATTAGTACGTTTGGAATCTGACCTGCAGGGTGAATGGACAATATATAATATGCTTAAAATGCATGCTTAAAACAATAATAATCAGCATGCCCTTATCTTACAGCAGTTATTTGCATGTTCTAAAGCATGCACAGGTCGGATGTACTGTTTTTGCTGTCGTAAGAAGAAACAAAGAGTACACTTCAACCTTATTAGACTGGCCAAAGATATCTGTGCCTGTGCTGTAGCTTACACTTCACACTCAAGTCATGCAGATTGGAGCTGACTCTCAATTAAACAAAGTCTTTCTCCAGAGATGACAGTCCAAATACAGTAGAGATAAAATACATCAAGTTTTAAAATGGGTCCGTTCAGCCCCAGTGCCGCTTCCTCATGAAATGATATAATTCACTGATGCCTCTGCCTCGTCCAGCATATGTTCTATTCACAGCCGCGTCACTCTTCATTTGTAATCATTTCCCTTTTTTTACCCTGTCTTGTAATACTTTGCTTGACTGAAGATAAATACTAAAAGGCAAGAGGAATATGTTAGTATGATGACCTGTTCCAGGGTGTTAAGTCCCTGTCATGGCTTGATTTTAACATAGGGTATTGATGACAGTACATCAGTTTAGGCATCATTGTCCTGAATTAGACTGTATTAATTAGCACTTGAATGCAATATGCATGAAAAAGGCTGCTCCATCGACTAAAATGATTTGACTGAATAGAAAATCCATTTCTCGTCTGCTTGTTTATAGATAGAGACGTTTTCTCTCTTTGCCTAACGTTGCTTTTTATTAACTGTGATATTCATAAGATGACTTTATGGAATACATTATCTCCATCAGCAACAGAGCCAGGTAATACTAAGCACATTAAGTTAACTATTCTCCTTACTGCCGGCCAAATAATTTATTTTGATAGCTCAGACACAGATCAACAATTTAGTCAAGCTCTATATTAATCAGTCGTAATGCCAATTGACTACAAAGGCTTAATAGGGGTTATAGTGTTCTTAGCTTACAAAATACATAAAAAGGAGGTTTTGATAAATGCAATGTGGGTGTGGTTTTCTTTTAAATTAGGAGATGAATTAGGAATAAAACATGTCTGTTTATTCAGGAAATATTTTGTGTTGCATAATCTGAAACCGTGTGTAGCTGCTTAAGCACTCAATTTACATTTGGGCCTTGCAGTGTTTCATTACAAGAAGAAGAAGAAGAAGAAGAAGAAGAAGAAGAAGAAGAAGAAGAAGAAGACAACTTATAAATGGATTACTTATAAGAAATTGCTGAATCAGATAACAAACACCAGAAAATCATAATAATGTGATAGGTGGTCAATAATGAATAACCAATAACACATTTAAAATGTATTTGCAACACATTATTATTATTATTATTATTATTATTATTATTATTATTATTATTATTATTATTAAACACTGGTAAGATTACAATACAAAACTTTACTTTGACCCATGTATGTTAATAGATATGAATGTTCTTTTGGACCTACTGCGTTCATTGAAGATCACTGCAGCTTCAACTCATTTGTGAGCCCTCAAAAACAAAGAATTGCATTAGCACAAACCAGGAATAAAAGCGAATGAACGCTTATAAAAGTTTACAGCACCCACCTGAGAATATTTCAGTTTAAATATTTAGGGAAGAAGAGATGATTCCATTTACTCAGTCATCTGGGAGAGTTTGGAAAGAGAGTTCATAGGAAAGATCTTTTTCTTAAATCTTAAATCTTTTTACAGAAAAACAACAAAAAAAAAACCTGAAACAGTAAATATCAGCAAATGGTGCAGATTGACCTATAAGTGCCTCATAACGATTGCACACATTTTGCCCAGTTCATTAAAATGGAGGACTGCTGTTCAACGAATGACCGGCAACCACTGTGAACAACGTCTTTTTTTAACTAAGCTTGATGCTGTCTTTTTGCTGCTGCTTATTCATTTTGACTGACAGGTATGAAACATCTTAATTTCAACTAATCTCTAAATAAAATTGTCAGCATGATGCCAAGCAATGGTTTGCATGATCTAAATTGTATACCATTCACGACCAGTAACAACAGTATCTTGTTTGACATCTAGTCAATCTACGTATAATCTATACAGGCAGCAGACTTTCAGACACAAGATACGCTGAGAACAAGAGTATAGATCTGATCATTTTGGGGAGCTTTTGAGGAGCCTCACACGAGAATCCTGGGACTTTTACATGTGTCATCTCTGCATTGGCTTATCGCAAGTTCAAATGATGCTGCAGGCAGGCAGGCTACATGCACTTGCACATCAGAGGAACCACGCAGCCTTTATTAATAAAATAAGCAAGCTGATTTCAAAGGATAGTAGAGGGGCGTCTGGAGGAGACTGTGTGAAATATCAATACCTTTTTATCTTTGGTTCTGGAGATCTGGAGAAAAGGCACGGTGATGATTCTATAGACACATATCAACATCACTATTTTTATATTACAATGATGCACATATCCTGTTTTACACAAATACAGTAATAAGGTTGTTCCACTTTGTGGTTCAACAAGCTTCCCTGCATGGGTCTGTGAATTCTCGTGAAACCTGCTAAGGGGGAGATCATCCACCGTGCACATCTAATCCTTAGCTCCCTCTAAGAGGCTGCTGATTAAGATATCGTTTACTGCCAGTCCCTACTGTGGTTTTGTGATATGAACACCTGTCCACTGCTAGAATTTGGGCAAAGAGCCATGGCAAAGTAACCACCTCCCCCCAAAAAATATAGTCATCAGTTGGAAGTAACTTTGTCACTACCGATCAAATCGCCAAACCAGAGATCACTATGCCGACCCACTGAGCCACTCTGTCCCCAGAATAAAGTGCAGCCAGCATGTTATTGGTAGGGTAGCAGCTCTCAGCCTCACTGCTGGCATGGCTTCCTCAAGACAGCATCCTGCCAAACACACAGGCTTTCCTAAACGAAGAAGCATCCCCCTCCCCATCAACCCAGTGTACCTAGAGACCATTTTAATTCACTCACTAGTTACATTCTCAAAGGGACTGGTGTATATGGTAACATACAAGCCAATATCCCAGCTATCAGTTTTCATACAGCTTGGCTGGACCTTTACATTACTGCTGCCCTACATGTATTGTTCTTTCATTTTATCTGTCAGCATTTCCTGACAGCACATTACGGAGCACATGGCTGCAGAGTCGGTATCAATCAGCCTACAATCATGCAGATATAAGTTACAGACTGTTGATAATGGGTCCTAAATAAGATCATTGTGGCTTAAGCATAAGATTCTTAAAAGGTAGTGACCCCAAGGAGCTCTTGGTTCCTCGCACCTGTCACCACCCGATCCTCACTCCATCATACACTACTGCCTCCACAGCTATAGACGTTTGCCGCAGACTTTTTCCCTCTACCGATTAAACGAGGGGGTGCTGCTTTACACAACACAAGACTTTGCAATTTGCAGTAGAGATGAAAAGAGCTTTGGTAAGGTAGAAGTTTACATATGCTCTGAATAAACAGAACAAATATAACACCCGTTAAGAAGACTGCAAACGTAATCTGATTATTGCAGAGTAGAGACGTACCGTCTGAACAATGAGAAGACTGTAAAACTCAGGAGATTATAGGAAAAATATAGTTTACCATGTACAATAATAATAATAATAATAATAATAATAATAATAATAATAATAATAATAATAAACCATTTTTGGTTTATTATAATTGGTGTGGGAAACAGCAAAGCAAACGCCAAAAGGTCTTATGTAACAAAGGGTGTAATTAAAATGGATTATTGAGAAACATTTCATGTACCATAAAAAAAGAACTTTGACAGAAAGGTTTTTAAACAAAACATAAAAGAAAATAAAGTCCCACACAATCAGGGACTATATATATATATATATATATATACACACACACACACATACACACACACACTTTTAAACCTGAGCGGATAACCAGAATGCCAGTTTGCTTCTTGTCTCGCTTGCCTTATCACTATAATTGCTGCATGTCTGTCATCACCACTGAATGTGAAAAAGTGTCTTCTTCAGCTGCTCCCCTGCTTGTTTTGTTCGCTGTATTCTTGTAAAGTGGGAGAAAATAAGTGTCATTTAATGAATAGTGCTATTCTTTGTCTGACAGCTTCATATCTGTAAGGTGTAGGAGGCCCCATAGCTTTCGTTCTCTGATAATGTCTTTGACAGTGTGCTAAATTCACTCCCCCAAAAGGAAGGCATATAGTCTACTAAAAGGGGTTTCATCTAGGCTGAATGGGTGCCCCCCTTTAACCCCCTTCAGCTTCTGTTCTTACATTAATTGAGCTGATCAGATCGAGCAGATGAATTTGTCTTTGATGTAGTCAGATGTTTAGTTGACGTGTCTGTCTCTCCTATTGGTGGTGGACAGAGTTCTCAGACAAATAGGGCTGTTGCCATGGAAACAGCAGACAGCAAGGGATCTCTTGAAAAATATTTTTATTTCCAAATTCAAAACTGAAAATTCTCACTGGATGTGGTTCTCGGCTCAAAAACGTGTCATATCTGATGATGAATGCAATTAAGATTCTCACCAGTGCTTTAAATTATAAATTAGGCGAATGTTGTGTGCAATATTCCCTTTTCTGGCAGGGTGACATACAAATGCTTAAAAGAAGAAAAGAAAAAACAGCATGCTTTCCTTATAGTGCACAAAGCAGCTCCTAAAAACTTGGTAAAATATGTAGAATTAAAATTCGGGAAAATAGCATGAGGGTGGAGAAGCCTTTTTAAGTGCATGGTATGCATGGATTACAAACATTGGTACGGGTAATTGAAACATTTTCCAACAGAAAGATTCTCTGGTATCCTTTGAATTTTTTCTTTACCCGGGAGCAGCCCTATATGCAGTCAAAAAAATAATAAAAAAGGGAAAATATAAAAACACCTCAACCACTAATGATCATGTTCTGCTAACTTAAACAGCTGTATCAGCGAGCAACATTATTACTGCTCTCCACTGCTGGGTTGGTGTTTTCGATTTTCTACATTTAGTGACCTTGCTGTTCCAAAAGGGCCTTCTAGTTCTGTCTTTCTTTCTTCACACACTGTACATACATATTTATACATCAGTTATTTATGTATGCAAGGTTCTCGTAGCATAAAACTTGGCATACCTCTGTGAATCACAACTTGCAGTGAGAGGGATAAAAATGATAAAACATAAACAGCAAATGAATAAACAAAAAGGCTTTTTCTTCTTCTTCTTAAAACCATGCATCTTACTTTAACAAGCCCCTTTCATCACAGAGGGGTAACTCTTCTGCACAGCCAATGTATATTAATGGGGACTGCAGAGACCAGTATATTTTTAGTCACGTATTCTATTGCTATTCCTACACAATCCACATTACAAGGGCAGCCTTTTGCCCTCCCAGTGTGCAAGCTTGACCACCGAGCCCACCACAGCTGAAAAGGTACAATGACGGAAAGTGTAACTGCCTCAATATTTAAATAATATATTAAAATTTAATTTTCAGCACCTGGAAAAATCTGTTTGTCTGCCAGCAAATCAGACAGTTGGGCCTGGAGCCGCTATACATATGGGAGTAGCACACAGCCTATCACAAATAATTACTGAGCCAGAGCATCTGCACTTGCTGCACTACTTATTTTACTAAAGCATTTGTAAGTTTATATATATATATATATATATATATATATATATATATATATATATATATATATATATATATATATTACACACACACATAAAATCATCAGTTTAAATGAAATTAGGTTTAATTAATTGATCTCCTTCCTTTTCTACCTTGTTTTAGGTAATCAGCTATAATATATTAATTTGTAAGAAGTTCTGAGGCTTAAAACCTTTAGAGAAGCTCTTTGGGGTTCGAGTGATTAAAGGGCTTATAAAGATTGTAGTGTGCTTTTCAATGTGCTGCAGCATTCAGATGAAAATATAAAAACATCTTTATAAACTCCTCATTCTAGGGTCAAATGGGCAAAACAAGGTTTTATAAAACCTTATGTATAAAACTTCCGTCACCAGAATCAAAGTCTAACAACAAATGACACCATTTCATTTTTTTCTTTGATCGACTTGTAAACTTTTAATTTATGTATTATTTTTTTTTTTTTTAAATAGTAGTTGATAAAAAAAAAAAGTTACTGCTGTAAGTATTGGACACATATCTGTACATGTAATGCTTCCAGAAATTGCCATCGTTCTTGAAATTAACTGGTAGCACTGAAGAAAGTTAGAAATAAAAACAATAAAAAAATCTTCTTTAAGGTGTCAAGACATTTGTTCTGCCAGTTGACTTTCCACGTAAATGTGAAGATGAAAGTAATAGAATAATTAAATGAATGTGAGTTTATAGTATGAAAAGAGACTCAATCTGTTCTTCAACCCTGACCTGATACCAATTAAAAAAATGCCCTCTTGTGAAATAAGCATTATATATTTTGAAGCTGGTTCACAGAACTTGTGAATACTTATTTTTATATATATATATATATATATATATATATATATATATATATATATATATATATATATATATATATATATACTTATATTTATATATATAATAAAACTTTGCTTGATCTTGCTGTGGCCTTCATACACAACGTACCATCATCTACGGACTAACAAGACTGTTCATTTACTAAATAATTAACACTGAAAATACATTTCAAAAGTATTAAACAAATAAACAAAGAATTACATTGAAAATATTAAATAACTGCTATACCTCCAGATAATTTCTGCAATTCAAGAGTGTTAATGAAGAGTGCCCTCAAAGGCTGAATCAGAGAGGCACTGACACGATTTCTACAAACTTTGTGTTTTGACACCTTCATCTTCCCTGGCATTATATTGTCTCTGTGCATCACACAAAAGGAGCATTTTACAAGGTCTGCACATGAACAGGAGACAGCAGGCCTTATTAAAGAGACTTCCAAGGCTACGAGCCAAAATCCGTCTCATTTGGATTTCAATTGAAGAAAACTACTATTGCATTTCATTACAATGTATGTGAACCTTTGAAAAGAATGATGGATTGGGATTCTTATCCCTACTAATTTATTGAAATGGATTCAGTTTGTTCCTGTATATCAAGAAAGCCTGTCCTCTTGAAGAAAATGTTTCATTATCCCAGTCCCCAATAACAATATGTGTTATGATGCTGTGTGGTCTTACGTAAAATGAAGAGAGCGTGATATTTGATATTTAAAAAGAAAAGCTGAGCAGTGACACAACAGCCTTGCCAGGTAAACCCATGATTAGTGATCCTATATAACGTCCTACTAATGTAGGAAGGACCTTGAAGACATTAACAAAGACTAGTCAAAACGTTTGTCACAGAATTGTACACGTTTCTTTTTTGGTATTACTGAAAGTTGGGTAGTGGCATGTTTGTAGTGCATTGATACTTTAAATAAATATGTAATAATGACATATTTTCAAAAAGAAGAAGAATTTAATTTCTCGTAATAATAATAATAAAACATGTATAAACTTGGATTTAGGTGACAGCGTAATAAATGCAAATGCTTTCTGTTGTATGGATCTACAGACCTCATAGGCCCCCATCTACACTTCCCAGTCTACACGTTTTTTGCTAACTACAATAAACTTCTCATTTTCAGCATCTTCTGTCTTTGCTTTGAAAGCTGAAAGGTACCAGCAAGCTTTCATTGTGAGTAGTGCAGTACGAGGGACAGAGTGCCTCTTTAAAACCCCTACACATTAAAAACATAATTAGCCAATGTGGTCTCTATGAAGATAACATTATTTTGTACAACACAGCCACACTGCAGATCTTAATAAAGAAACCCAGTTATTTGCTTTTGTGAACCAACACAACACCAAGTGACATTATTGTTTTGTCTGGAAGACCCATTTTTTAAAAGGTTTGGTGCTAAACACTGAAATATCGAAAACCGATATTTAACAACGTAATTAGAACGTAATTAAAGGGTCTTCCAAGATATATTTTACACACGCAGTCGGTGTCTTGGAATGCTGTTAGTATACTTTGCAATACAACCTGGCAAACCGTCACTATTAAAACTGCAGGTGCTTATATTAACATTGTTATCTTAAAATTATACAGCTAGGCTCAAGCTGCTAGATTTTGGACCCAGTCCCTGCATGTAAAACTAATCTTCAAATGCAAGGAACATTAATCAAGTTGTCCTCACTAAACTGACAACATACAGCTCACAAATCCCTTTGCAACAATAAATCTCAAAATTGGGTTTATTTTCCGCTGTTTGGGAAATGATTTCTCAACCAGCCCAGTGATCGGGATCACAACTGTGCTTAAATAATAAAACAATACATCAAAATACATCAAACACTTGACAGAGCCCACAGTTTATTAAAATAATGTTGTTGTTTTAATGCATAACAACACAACAATAACTGAACAATGACAAAGTAGACTGCAAAGTAATAATCTGAAGAAAAGAAAAAATCTTTCAATTAATTAGCTAACACCATAAAGCAATAAGATATGTACTAAAACTAAACAGGGCCACGTTTTGCCATCAATATTTAATGTGGCATACTAAAAGGTTACTTGAATTAGAGCATTTACATTTAAATGAGGTTGTGTATTGAATAATTAACTTTTAAGGAGAACATAGCGTTTCAACAGACGACTGTTGTACGCAACAATATAGAATGTAGTCAGTGCTTATATGATCTTAATGAGACTATTGCACCTGGCATCATATGAGTGTGTTAGAACATACTCGTCTTTCCTCATATGTGATCTTAGAAGCCTATATTTAAGAACTGATTCTACGCACTCATGACAAAGTATTTCTCTGTTATTCTGGCTTTGAATGGTATTGTTTCTATAAAAAGAACAGCCTCACTTGTGAAACAGATTGTCTTCTGCAACACACTTGTTTCAGTACAAAGGCAACTATGAGTAAACTTTATCCCTCAAGGAGTGTGCCTTGTAGGGATTGTAATACTCAGGGGAATCATCGTCATTGAACCTGAATATTTTTAGCTTTGGATTGTCGCTTGCCTGAAAACAAAGAAACGGTCAGTATTTATTTCATTGTGTTATTAAGCTACGTAAAACAAATAATTTAAAAAATCATTAGCATCTTTTTATTTATTTTTTGTTCTCGTGCTTTCAAATCAGAAATTCCATGTTACATCTCAGCCATTTTTGTGTTTTTTTTTTGTTTGTTTTTTTAAATAACCGGCACCTCATATATGGCTGTGATGCATGATTTCTTCGATGGCGGATGATTGTGTCGGTTTTCAAAACGGTAGAATTGTCTGTGTCACATATGTGGTTATCCTTTCATTTCAGCCTATTCTTATACATAAATATCAAACATCTGAAGGACAATTCAACGACCTGCTATGGCCTCTGCTCCTTTCACACACACACACATACACACACACAGACGCTGACACGCACACACACAGCTCTCACATCCCCCTGCATACGTGCCAAATTCTTTTTTTCCTAAAAACATTCTTCCAATGATGTCTTTGCGACATCTGGCGGCGCACGCTATATACAATAACAAAAAAGAATAAAGTTTTGTTTCACAAACTAGAAGTGCTTCGAATTCCTGACCAAAAGGCTTGGATACCCCCTAGTGGGAGGACAATGACAATCTGGCCTGTAAAAATAAGGCGATGGACGTCCATGAATCCCTCAGGTACAAAGGTCACAGTTCTTGAGATGCAGTGACATCATGACAATAGGATACTTTACAGCCTTAGAAACACAAGCTGATCCATTCTGTATATAAAAAGGACCATGCCTACCAGTTCCCACACATTCAGCGCAAGTGCAAGACAGAAAAATAAATAAAGGGAAAACATTTGCCAGCATCAAATGTACAGACGCTGCAGTCCCTTTGGTTCCCCCACAAAGCCTGCAGAATAGGGAATGGGTTCAAGTAGCTGTGGTGCATTTTAGAATTCCCTGCTGCAGATGACTTTGCCCCTACCTCAAAACAATCATAAGGAGGAAGTGTAAAAAATAAATATATTAATTATTACTCACAATTTAATTTAAGCTACACTTATGCATTTGCTTAACACCTTCATTGTTATGATTATCATCATAAATGTACATAGGCCCTGCGCAATGTAACACACACCAATTGGCTCAGCAAACAAAGATCCAAAAACACTGCTACAAAACTTAAGTACATCTCAAGTGGCATACAGCCAACATAAACTTTACAGTTACATATTGCATATAATCTCAACAAACTGTTCAAGCTGTCAGGATAAAAGTTTAGACTCCAGGGCAGAGTATTCATTTCCCATTTCAAAACAATACATTACAGGAGGCAAAAATAGGTGGCATGTTAAAGCTCCTTTGAGAGCAGAATAAACAGTAGATTATCTTGCTAAATAGTAAGTTGCCAGGCTTGATCCTTTCAGTTTGAGGTTTGTCAAGAGCTATTGGAAACCTAACTTTCATTAAAAGATATATGTGATTCAGCAAAAGTGGAATTGAAAGGAATGGTAAACAGATATCATTTGCACACAAAAGGGGAATCTAATTCCCAGCAATGCATACTGTAATTCAGTAGCTGTCTTCCTGAGCCATACAAATGGCATGAGTACTAGCAGAACAAGACAAACAATATAATCGCTGTACACTTGTTTGTCGGCAAAACATGATTAAGATTCAGTCTATATTTAAACCATCTCTACCTGAAATAAAGCAAAATACAAGACACATTATCCCTAGTTCTTATTTTAAGGAACCGTTTCCCTACTGTTTTGAAAGTATTTGGTATTTTGAGATGCAAGATATAATGATAGCTTGTAACGTTATTATAATCACCCTGGTTCCCTGAAATAGAAATGTGACAATTACCGAACGGGTATTTACCTCCTAATAACCTCCTTGGCCCGTTCCTGCCTGATTTTCTCCAGACACAGAAGAAGCAAGGCGAGTGGTTGTAAGGCATATAACAGTTGCCTTGGCCACTGGTGTGCTAAGGCATCTACCGCCAGAGGGTCACCGCATCCTATTATGGAGAACCAGAGGGGACAGTGGCTTGATTCCTGGGAGGCAGAGATCTATCTCTGCTCTCCAGAACCTCTCCCCTCTGAGGCGCTGGGACCCTCCTTGAGAGGATGCCTGCCGCCCAGTTTATCACCCCAGGCAGATGTACTGCCCGCAGTGAGAGGAGGTTCTCGAAGTGCTCAGAGCAAAAGCTCGCGGACCACGCAATGGAGACTGGTCGACCTGAGGCCGCCCTAGTGGTAGATGTAAGCCACCACTGTTGTGTTGTCTGTACGGACAAGCACATGTCTCCCTCAAACATTCTGAAAAAAATGCTGCAAGGCCAGGTAAACTTCCTGCAGCTCTAAAACATTTATGTGGGGACCCTGCCAAGCGGGGGTTCCACACAAAGCCCCAGCCCAGGCTGGACGCGTCCCCGGTGACGACCTCCCATCTGGTAACACTGCCCAGCACTGGAGAGACACTGTCAATAGGCGGTCGCGGTTCAACACAGGTTGAAAAACCCTGCTGTTGAACCAGGCCTGCAGAGGGTGCATGCGCAGGTGACCCAAAGGTAGGGTCTGAGAAGCTGCTGCCATCAAGCCCAGCTTCTAGAACTCCACTACCGTGAGCCCTCTGTTGAGCTAAAATAGCTAGAAACAGGTGGCTATTCTCTGCACTCTGCCGTTAAACAGAGTGGACAGCACAGACCTGGAATCCAAGCACACTCCTAGATAGGAGGCTTTCTGAGAAGGCGTGAGCTGGCTCTTCACATGATTCACCGTAAGGCCCAACCGTTGAAGGTGGTTGGTGACAAGTTCTGTGTGGGTGTCTGCCTGTGCTGGAGACTGGGTACAAATGAGCCAATCGTCCAAATAATTGAGTAATCTGATGCTTTTGAATCTCAATGAGGCCAGGCATCCAAAAGCAGTGCTTTGTCCCCGTCAGGCACATGTGCCTGGATAAGCCTAAGCTACCTGCGTGCAGCTACCAGCGCAGCGAAGATTCTACCTACAGCCTGCCCGTTCAGTTTTGACAGATGGAGCAGGTTCTTATTAACCAGGCACAGCTCATCCAGCTGTTGTGGTGAGGGCCTGTGACTGTCAGAGAGGGACCTCAGCAAATAGGAGTGCTCTGTAGAGCTGTAGGCGTTTCTCCAGCGTGTGCTTGGAGAAATGTGCACAAAACTCGCAGAAACTGCAGTTGACCAGTGTTTCCTTTCCGTGCTCTGGCCGCAGGCAGGAAGAACATCTGGTCTTGCATGTCTCGCAGGGATAAAACCCAGGCATTGTGCAAGTAGCAATGCAGTGTACAGTAACATTTCACAGGTGTTGCCTCAGTCTGCTTAAATGACAGCCACTGGTCGGTTCAAGACCCGAACAAGACCAGCTTGGTACCGGACCAGATATGTAAACGTCGGAACCGGGTCGATTTAGTACTGGTTCGGTGACTTTAATGCTGGGTCGGAACGGTACGGTACCGGCACGCGGCAACGGAGTGGATCAGTGACCTGTGTACCGATACGGTAAGAGTCCACTGGTTCACATTTACCACGGGTAGCACTGGGAAAACCACTGTCAGCACTCACCCGAGACTGAGGGAAGCCTGCTTGTTAAAATGAACTAACAGCCCTTGTAATGGTGATGCAGAGCTGTCACCAAAACGGCATCAAGATGCTGTGGGAGGGATTGCAAGTAACCACAACCGACACAGGCGCTTGGTCCAGCTGCTCTCACTACATGTGTGTCGCAGCACGCATTGCAGACAATCCTGTGCTTGGTCTCTGAAATTACAGAAAAATACAATGAGAAAAGGAAATATTTCTCTCATACAAAATACAGTAATAACAATTACTTTAATTGTACAAACCGTCTGGTAATTTTGGCTGAAGCCAAAACAAGAATAAAATAATTCTGCAGCCTGGGGAGAGAGCACAAAGTCAGCCGACTTACGTTGCTTAATCCCTGGGAAGGGCCGACTCAAGGCGCCGGCTTCATGCGGGGCACAAGGCCGCAGTAGGACGTAACAAACAACAGGCTGTAGTGTACAATATACGTGTAATTAATAAAAAAAACTTTAAAAAACTATTCAGCATAAATAAACTCTCTCACAAATTACGTAAAACACAATAATTAGCATAAGCAACAAATATTTACCCAATAAGCTCCTCCTGAGGTCATTTCTTGAAAGGAAAAATGGCACTGAGGTCTGCGAGTGCTGTCATTTTATGCCCTCGGGGGTGGGCCATGACTGCGTCACAGACTCTGTGTGCAGCTTTGATATATTTATTCAGGCTTCGGGTCTTTAGGAGCTAAATACCCGTTCGGTAATGCTTACATTAGTACAGATATTAGAGTATGCAAAAATGCATGTGCCTTTAGTACATACAATTAATGGATTTTCTAAAAGTTAAGCCTTGTCTTTAATGGTCTTGGTTAAAAGTTAACTCCACTATTCTAGATGCTGGATTTGTAGTAGTAATCAGAATCTTATAAAGAATTACGGATATGAGGAACTAACAATGTAATCTGTAAGCAATGTAGCAAGCCTTTACAACCACATCAGGGGTAACAAATTTGAGTGTTCAAGATCCAAAGCAAGCTTAAACTTTTGCCTTTTAACAAAAAACAATTGGGAGCAGTCCTCTGGAAACTGGGCAGATATAGATATTTAAATAGGTTTATGCACACTGTTAAGTAGAGAGCACTTCCAGCTTTTGGCTCCATTTCTGAAAGCCATGGCAAACAGACAAACCGTGGCCACTGTTTCAATAACCATCTCCATTACCTCAGTTTCAAAAGCATTACAGCAGTGTCTTTCCTGGAATCACCATTAGTTATAGAACCAACGTAGAGGTTCACCTGTAATGGACTAAAACCATGACTCAAGATGATCTGACAAACGGCTTAATGACTTAAAAAAAATAAAAAATAAAATGGGAATGGGGAAGGTGGGATATGGGGTCCTATTTTCTTGCATCTGGTGAGGCAAAACCATCAACATCCATCTCACTGGTGCAAAACCGATAAAACAAAAGCATATTTCGATTCCTTTACGCCATTTAGCCCATTATCTCTGGACACACTCCAGTAAGCTTTTTACGCTGGGTCACTGTGCAAGGATCGCATTAACAATAATTTTGCCCTTGACTGACTAATGTGGGCAATGTCGCAACTGTTTCCTTCAATATTTATCCAGTCCCTCCGGTGCCACCACCCCTCGCCCTTGCGAACCCTCGCCTCTTAATAGGAAGTTCACCTCCTTGGATGGCAGCCGAAGGCATCTACAGAATGGCTGGGTCACTATTAATTTCTTCTCTTCCTGTCCAGTAGTGAAAGATGAGACACTAATTACTTTGGCTTTATGAACTAATATTCAGGAGGGCATATGGAGGGCAGACATGATGACAGACGTTCTTTATCAGCCATGGCCAACAACCTTCATTCTTCACCAACTTTGAGTTTTATAGTTTACAACAGCCCCCGAATGGATGGAAATCAATGGACACGTGGTTTGGTTTATGTATCCATCACTTTGAGACTATAGGATCTAATTACCTGATACTAACAGTAACAGCTCTAAATACTGTTGCCATGTATATATTCACAAAGGTTATTAAAAAAAACACCTCAAGAAGTGAATGTGGATTTAAGTAGAGAGTATTGACAGGGTACGCCCTATTTCAATAATTTAAATTGTGTCAGTTTTTAGATGCGTAACAGTTTAGATGACTTGAAAAGACTGTTGTGTTTTCCTGAGTTTCTTAAAACAGACAACTCAAGGTTAGCATGGTTAAAGACAAAGGTTGGCCAGTTTGACCTTAGGAATATTACCATTAGTAACTATACATTTTAAACTCCCACAACCTTAAAGTGCTCCATAACTTTAAACACTCAAACACAACATATACTGCACTGTAATACTAAAAATAAATGTAGTAATTGATGTATATTTCAACAAAAAATATGTTGTCAGTGTCTTATTTGTATTGGTCCAACTGTATCCTCTCCTATAAGTAAATAAAATAAAATAAGGGAACCACAAAAATCATATAATTAAATATAGAATAAAAAAAGATACAAATATACTATAAATAGAAAAAAGAGTGTGATATTATTATTAGTTTATTTAACAGATGCCTTTATCCAAGGCGACTTACAGAGACTAGGGTGTGTGAACTATGCATCAACTGCAGAGTCACTTACAATTACATCTCACCCGACAGACGGAGCACAAGGAGGTTAAGTGACTTGCTCAGGGTCACACAATAAGTCAGTGGCTGAGGTGGGATTTGAACCGGGTACCTCTTCGTTACAAGCCCTTTTCTTTAACCACTGGACCACACAGCCTCCTGTATGATATGGAATTAATGTTTTTTGTTTTTTTTCTTTCTTAAAGTTAACTTTTTGGGTGTAGTACTGAAATGATGTCATAATGTTTAAATCACACTACTTAAACCTTTATCTGAAAAACATCACATCAATCAAATCAAACATTCTTCACTCTTAAATTAAACACTAGTTTTGTATTGTGCTGCAGCAACTAATATTGATGTCTGTCACTAAGAATAGCATTAAAACTTAGACCCAATAATAATAACATAATAATACAATAAATAAATAAATAAATAAATAAATAAATAAATAAATAAAACAGTAATTGAATTGCTCAGACAGTTTAGCATGAAGGCTATTATGTTGGGACAATGTCTAGTCGCCTGATCACCACATTAAAATAATACTGAATGTCTCCATTGTAGGTTTTCTAACTTTTTAAAGTCCAGGGCTTGTAACCAAAAGGTCACCAGTTCAAATCCCACCTCTGCCACTGACTGACCCACTGTGAGACCCTGAGCAAGTCACTTAACCTCCTTGTTCTCCATCCTGCGGATGAGATGTTAAATCAATGTCCTATTGTAAGTGACTCTGCATATAATGCACAGTTCACAGCCTACCTCTGTAAAGCACTTTGCGATGGTGGTCCACTATGAAAGGCGCTATATAAAAATAAAGATATTATTATTATTATTATTATTATTATTATTATTATTATTATTATTATTATTATGTAATTATGCACACCTTGTGTCACTTACCTTCCTCACTGTTGGATGGCATTATAAGATAATGCCAGCTTTCTCAGAATGACAGCATATTCATTTAATGGAATAACTGTATCATTAAAAAGTTAAAAAAAAAAAAAAAGAGCCAAGAAATCACTAAACCAGTACAGGCACAAAAGGGGAAAAAAAGAAAATGAGAACAAGACTAAATATTATTCTCTCGTTAACTGCACCCAAAAAAATCATATAAACTTACAGTGTACAAGTGCAATTACAAACAAATATTTAGAAAATACTTGGGATATTTGAAATTGAAATTGTCAAATACTGAAACTGCAAGCGGTGTAGAATACAGGCATGCTCACAATGTAAATATGCCTGCTGTTTGTTGTTAAATTGTCCATGTAATTACCTGAAGGGAGTTAATTATGCTATGTTTTGTTATTATCTGTTTAATGCCATTTAGGTGTTTGAATTAATGTAAATCAGGGAGCATTAGGGAGTCTCAAAAAAAGTCCTCAGTTGTAAAGCACCTATTCCAGCAGGAGGCACTGTGGGGTTTGCAAAAAAAAAAAAAAGTCTATGAAGAAGGATATAGGAGCACTAATCAAGTCATCAGTGCACTTTACATACTGCATGCACTTTTGGGTTTACCATATTCTTAAGTAATAAAGACATTGTGGTCTTTTCCAGTCCTGTTTATGTCTATTATATTGCATGGATCACTGTAATTTATTGTGCTTTATGTTTTATTTTAAACAAACAAATCAAACAAAACCACAACTTCCACTTAGCCTGGTCCTTTCTTTCTGTAAACCCTTACTGCCCTCTTTCTCTATAATATTCCTATACTGTCTGTTATCGTCCCCAGAGGCTGAAACAATAGGGCAATGAAGGTGTGCTTTCACAGGCCAACCCTGGTAACAGAACTGAACTCACAGAATACAGCACCAAATATTGATACAGTAACTCAAAGTGTACCTTAAATACTCAAATATATAAGGCATTGATACTATGGAGATGCAGCCACAAAAGGGTTCTTTTTTTTTCTAGTTTGACACCCACACCACAGGTCAATGATCATAATAAAAAAGTAGATTTTGCAGAGGAGTTTCCATAACACTGAAAATGCAAAGTGGTCATTTAAAATGCAGCTTTTGACACGAGCCGTGGATATAGCAGCGCCAACAGGGCTATCAGATCTAAAAGAACAAATGAGCTCCCCTCACTGGGACGCTTACAAATCTAACCTGCCATTAAGAAACGTGAAAGCTCTACAAGTAAACCACAAATATGGGATCGATCTCCCTGCTCTTATGCATCAAGGTGAAGTTGTGTGAGGCAGATGCACACCTTGATGGACATTGATTTATGTTCAAATAAATTAATATTCTAGAGCAGTTCTTGAAGCATTGTAATACTACTGAAAATCTTATCACATTACAAATGCACATAGGAACATAGGATGGTATAGACTATTCAGACAGCATTAATTTTGCATTACTTTTGGAGATTTTACCAAAACTTTTATTCAGCACAAAGAATATAAGCTTTTCTTTTTTTCCCAAAGCAGTTGAAGAAGAGGGGAAAAAGAGTTGCTATCACACTGCAGCCTGCTATAGAGTTCTGGTTGCATCAGATTCATATTTATGTACGTATCGCCGCAGTTTCATTTGGAAGTGTAAAAGAAGTGTTTTCAGGCCTGCCTAGATGACAGTTCACTGTGTTGGATGTGACTTTCACAGTCTGCTGGCAGTTTGTGGGGAAGCCATCACACCTGTGACTCGACCGTTGATTAATGAGTCTTTCAGCTCATCACTGCCATGTGAAAGAGGGCCACGGCCTTTTCCGAGCTTCACTGATTTATTCGCCTTCGGTAAAAAACGACGAAGATACCCTCCGTGAAGAAAACCACACCTGGTTAAAGCTAATGAAAGCCTCAATATGTCATTTTTGAGACAAGTCAAAAAGCATGTAAAACTAGACAAAAGATGTATTCAAGTAACATGAATGTAGTTTTGTCATAACCTGTCAATTTGAGGCCTACCAAAGAAATAAAAAGACCTTCCTCAATGACACATTGCATAGTTTCAACTTTCAGAGTGACAATCTTGAGTTCTCTCTGCAGCAAGATGGAGAGCCCATGACTAAAACCTGAACATTTCTCCAATAAAGCAAACATGTCTGTTGGAGGACACGTCATTCTTTCTGTCCTTGATATCCGTGCCTGCTTTCAGACTCAAGGTATCTTTTTAAATCATGTCACATTTGTCTATAGGAAAAGAAAAAACAAGCACAGCATAACTCTCTGGCAACCTTTTCAAGTTTCCAGTCCACACAATGAATTTTCCAACAGTATGATAAATTGAAATTTTAAATTGCACTCAGTTTATATATGGATAATCAATACCAAAGAAGAAATACAAACTTTCAACATATTTTTTTTTTCTTTCCCCCAGAAAAACAGATACCATATGGCTGCAATTTTTAGAACAGATGGTATTTACCCAAGGACTAGAACCGCTGTGTCTGACTCTACAGTTAAGACTTCCTTCAGTATTGTACAAAATTAATAGGAATACTTCTAAAGATCAATATACACCCCCGATATTACCATTTAAATATGTGGCATGTGTCCTTACATTTTTCGATATCATTTTCAATGCACATGTATTACAATGAACAATTAAGATGCTAGCGACCTAAATAAGATTACTCTATTATGAAAGGCAGGACACATTATGATAAACATTTATTGGCTGTTTTAATAGTATTGTTTCCATATCATTTAAAATTACACTCCAGTATTTAGCGAACACACAATGCAATGACATTATGACCTGCATATTAACTTGCATCATTCCTAACACTTAAATGTATTTTTTTTTAACAAAATAAATGTATTTTTTAGTTTTCCTTATGTCACTTAGCAAAATCCAGGCCTGCGTCTCTACTGCCCCCTGCTGGGAGAGACAGAGCCCCCTGGTGGCCAGTGCCCGCCCTAATCATCAGCCAGTGGTGTGGACAGCAGCGAGGAATCTGGGATAATGTTCCTAATTTTCCCTCCCTATGCCCTGAAGCCACTCCACACCTCATTACAGAAGACAGAGGCGCCCCCTGCTCGATCTGGGTGAGAACACTCACTGAGATCTGCATTCAGCACGACAAGATAGAGACAGGATGCAAGCTCAATGTCTATCAGTATGACTAAACACGTACAGCAATGTACATTCTCTTCTTTTGATGACAGTCAACTTGAACTTGAATCTGCAGTAAGGAATCTTGGAGTTATCTTTGATCCTGAGCTCTCTTTAGACTCTCACATCCATGTGACTACAAAAACGTCCTATTTTCAGTTTAGGAATATTTCTAGAATTCGGCCCATGCTATGTCAAAAGGATGCAGAGATCCTGATTCAGGCTTTTGTCTCTTCAAGGATTGATGTCTGTAAAGGTCTCCAGACACTGTACACGATGCAATTTGTCCAGCGATAAAATGGTATTTTCGCCGCGACAATACCATTCACACCAGTGGTGATGTGATGGCAAATTTCACTCCCCCCTCTCCTTCCCTATACAAATATATTAACAAACGTTATTAATACAACAAAACAACTATCAGTGTGTCTGTACAAGACAAAACAAGTTCGAATTAGGTTCAGGTTTTTCAACTATATATTACATATATAGTAATTAAATCATATTTAATCATGGTGCCGTGTGTTGTACGACACATTCGCTTGTTGCATAGCGTCCGGTATGTAGAGACCTTAATTCTCTTAGCCCTGTCTTGGCTTCCTTACACTGGCTGCCTCTGAAGCAGAGAATTGATTTTAAAGTCCTACTTCTGACCTATAAGGCTTGTAGGGAACTATAACAGGGTGAAGTGTTAGGTATGTGGGTTGTCACTGAATAATACTGAATCAGACACAGGGCAGTGGGTGTCCTAGCGCCGGATTTACTAAAGAAAGGAAAACACAACAAAGCTAAAAATAAAAGGTTGCCACACAAGGCTAATCCACTAAAAGGAACGTCCGCTCCAGGAACCTACTACCCGATGAAACCTCTCTATACTTGGCCTAGTGAAGTCCTGGCATCTTCCGGTTGACTCCGGCCTCTTCCTGACGGCCTCAGCTGGGCCATGCCTTCACAAGCACTGTCTTGGAGTATAATGGTTTTGTAATAGTTAATCCTGCAGAGCGGACGGAAATAGGATAAGTGGTATTTAACACCTAGATATCATTAATTATACAAATTAGGTCTTTGTATGATGGTAAAGTATATTAAAATGATGACTTGTGCTCTCAAGACACATGTACAAATGTAAGCATGACATACTGTACATATGGACGTAGATACAGACAGCGAGGCCCCACTATACAGTGTATGATACTCCCAAAAACATATGCTAGATAATGTTAATATCAAGTTTAATCACAACTGGTAATGAATAATACACAGCTAACTTTTTTTATAGCCTTTTACAGCACTGGGGACCCATCCTAAATCTGTGCTTATCCAGGGATTACCACCTCTTTATTCCTCTTTGTAATCCTTCAAACTGACTGCACTAATTCAACAAAGAACTCTTTAGTAAAGCAAACTATGCAACCAAGGACATAGTTAATATAATACTTACATCCCACTTCCTTGCCAGTCAACCCGAATACCAAATTCACATTTTTTTTCCATCCTGAGAGCCAGGCAGTACATTTACCTATTCAACAAGATACATGAATAATCCGCAGATAATTCTGAAATGGCAGGGAGTGACAGTATCAGTTTTTACACATGTGCAACAAAGCACCACACGTGCCAAAACTATGTGAACTCTTCGCAACACAGGTGCTGTGCACTTCACCCTCATTATAGTGCTGTCCTTGCCAGACAAGCAGTTTGCCCTTTATTAGGAGGTGCATGTTACAATGAAGGTGATTTAAAATTGATTTAATGTAGCTGCTAGACAAGGTGCAGTCGCCTTATAGCAGCAGATAGTGTTATAACTGACAGCTTAGAATTGAGGGTTAAGTGTATTTGAAATATTGCTACCTAATACGTGTCAAATACCTATATAAATATGTATATGATGTTTTACTTCAATCTGGTGGGAATGGGTCGTGTTTCCTTGACTTAACCCCTTCGTCACCAGTATGGGGCTGAGTTGTATCACCTGCTAAATGAAAAAATGCGGGACAGAAGCAGCTGCACGCTCCCCCGCTGTGCACCTCAGGTTCAAGTTCTCTTATTCTACATCCCTAATGTGCAACCAGCCTTTCACGAAAAAATTCTCCCCCCACTGAGCCAACAACACCAACATCTGGCAACTCACCACATTCTAATTTTGAGTTAAAGTCTCCAGCTGAAACTCAAAACTCCAGCCGCTTCAAAAGGACCAAAACTCTGCCTATGCTAAGCCAATACAGCCCTCAGGATAATTCTGAAGATCTTTTTAACCCTTTCAAGGTGTTACAGCTGATGAGATAATTCCATTAATCTTACCTGTCATGCACTTCCATTCTCTGTGCTGATCTGGGAAAACGTACAGGTTTGAAAGAAATGCACATTATAGCAAAGATGAGTTTTCATATATATATATATATATATACACACAGTATATATTAGTGCTGGGACGAACACAGGATTTTCATGTCCGGATATTCACTCACAATTTAAATATTTGTTTGTTTTTCAAAAAGTAATAAAAGTCATTATATTGCTCTGAACGCAGGCAGAAATATAGCATAGCAGCTGGGGCAGGGGGGCGTGGTCGTGGCCCCTGTGTGTGTGCCTTTATTTTACAGCAAGACCGTGGAGCTACTGTCATCAAACCAGTAATAAACAACTTCATCATAGGCATTATATGTAGGAGGTGTCGGTGTAAATGCTTAGTAAATATGACCCCTTTTTCCAGTACATATCAATGCAAATGAGCAATCCACAGCAAAACTAATAGTTACATTTTCTGCTGCTGCCTTATTTCCCATGTGTCTTCTAAACTCCCCTGCCCCAGACAGGACTCCAGAGCAGGGTATCCAAATTTATAAAATAATGTACAACCCTGACATGACAGGCAGCGGTTCTGAAAAAAGAAGCTATTACCTGTTCGCCAGCAGCGCCCTCAAGGTCACCTGACTGAGTCCCAGATAACCTGGCAGCAGTTTCGACCAGTCCCAGTCCCACTCAGTTATGGCTGACTGTTGATGTATGAGGAGAAGCTATTGTTAGTTATTAATCAGAGTTAATATGATCAGTAAATTAGAGCTCCAGCTGCGATGGACTAACTAAGAAGGAGGGGGTCCAGAACAAGGACTCAGACAGACGATATCAATCATGTCCGCACAAGAAGGTTTTTATTCCAATAAGACAGCAATTAATTTATAAATCCATTTGGGGATGTAGCCATTATGTATAAAAAGATAAATCAATTTCGGGAGTCGTTATTCTTCCGACTGTTTCTATGGCATTCTGCCCAACCACCTCAAACCGTGAGATTGGCTCTTTGTTTGAAAAGCAAATAAAAATGAGATCCCTTTGATTGCAGAAATGTCACTGTTTACTACAAGCACGGTTTTACTGACAAGGGGAGATGAGTACTCGGAGCTTCTCATTGACGTTATTTTGTGTTTCTTTGACAAATAACACAGCGGTTTAAGCAGAGGATTTTATTATTTCCTTAATTGGAAAAAGACTTGTATAATTTACAGTGAGCAAAGCCAGCCTGAAAATGAAATGATTGCAAATGCCAAAAAATAGTAAGATAAATGTAAAACTAGCATTTGAAGCTATACAAGTTGATCATCTGTTAACTAGGAGCCTATTCTCAGGAAAGTGCATAGGAAAATGTCAATGAAACAATTTTAACAGTACAGTATAAAGTAAATAACTCTTACAGCTGGTTTCACAGGCCTTCATTCGCACTAATCTTGGATTACTTTACCTAAAGTAACATTAGGTAGTCCGAGACTAGTGGATTTTAGAGCAATAATACGGTTGATGTTTCTTGATATTTTCATATTGTTACCATAGTTTCTTGTACCTTTGCCATTGTTTGAGGCCACCTTTTATTTTTTATTTTTATTTTTTACAATGTATCCTACTAAGTTAATGTTTAGACTAACAGTCAAAAGATTTGGAGACAGTGGCCTGTAAGTCCTTATGGGGGTTGTTGGGAATGATATTTACTTGGGGTTTGAGGGATAGTTAGTAAGACGATTAAAGTACAGATTAGCATTAGCAGAATTAGCACTGATGTTTTAGTACTTTTCTTGTTTTTTATATTGTAATCTGGGATTTACCAGAAAAAAAATGTAATTTAAGGAAATGAATCCTTTATATAGCTGCTCTTCTGAATGCAAGTGCTGTGGGATATTTAAGATGGAATAACCCCAGGAGCTGTCATTTTCTCAAATTCAGTCTCAGTCCTACTGGGAGGTTGCTGGGTTTTCATGACATGTCCATGATGTAACTTCATGTAATCTAAACTAAAGCTTCCAATCTTTCACAGTTGTGTTATAACAAACGTGCCAGATGTTTAATGTGACAGACCTTGATCAACCAAATCTGAGGTGGATTTCTCAGTAAAATGCTGTCTGGTGCTCTGACTAATGATCAGATATATTAAAGTAAAAGGAATGTAGCTATAGTGCTATAATCACAGCCATGTGGGCCATCATGGCATTCATTTATTGCTCTGATTGTGACATGTTCAAAGCCTGCTGCTATCATGTGTCTGATGGTGATAATATCTGCATTTCAGATTCAGAATAAAAAAACAAACATGCTTGTACCCCTTGAAACCTGCTCGCCATTATTTCACTCAGTGAGCTTATTTTTAGAGGGAACCCGGGGATAACCACAGATAGGTGGTAATGCAATCCAGGGTGATTTTCCAGTGCTATAAAATTTTAAAAAATCTAACTGTAGTTTATCCCAGCAGCTGATCAAATCGATCCATTAGTTTCCTATACTTTGAAGGGCTGTGCTTTACCACTACATGATGTCCATGTCTTATGCTAAACGAGTACCCTACAGATGTCATAATATTTTTGAAACCCTGATCTGAGCTAGACAGGGCTGATATCAACAGACATAAAGCGATGTGCCAACCAAAGACTGGAGGAACAAAAGTTAATTTGTGTAAAAATAACAAAAACAATAAAGGTTTGTCCAGGAAAGCAAATCAATCGGCAAATGCATTATTGAAGACTGCACTTTGAAGTACCAACCTGGTCAAACTTATTGCTCCCAATGCAGCAGAACTCCTTTAGAGGGCTGAAAACAGAGGGCTGCTGCTGTTGTTCCGAATCCTTATGATTTAACTTTAATGGTCTTTGATGAGGTTCTGCTGCTGAATCTTTTACAGTGGAAATCTCAGTTTTGAGATACTCCTTCATATAAAGAAACAAAAAGAAAATACAGAAATGCAAAAATGAAGCAGATATTCAGTGCATTATGTCAACTCCCCTACTTCAATGGCAAATATGCTACTTAATATTAGAATGGGTTTGTCTTCTATATCTGCATGATTTATATTTTTATGTCTCTTATCTGTTCTAAATCTCAAGGGACCACCTTCTACTGAATGGGAGGACAGATCAACCACTATAACCCATCCAGCCAGTGCCCTCTCCCAGGACAATGAGAATAGTACTTGTAACAGAGTCCCGTCCACTAGGATCTGGGATGAGAGTCACAGCACAACTCAATCAGTAGACAGATTGAAACTGCCTATATTTCCATATGACTTTTACAACAAAGGTCATGTGACAGTGCTCTCCCCAATGTGAACTCAGATTGCCCCAAATCACTCTGACACAATCAGTATTGCAAACAAAGGCTTAATTCAATATATTGCTCTGTTCAAGTTAACATGCTAATATAATACGTGAATATGTTAAAGTTATAAAAATAATAATACAAAAGAAAAAACTTTAGCAGTCTTTTGTAATACTTTACTTGCCTTAAGTGTGATATTAGACTACTGTCCAATACTTACCTCCACCAATAAACCGGTATGGAAATGCAGGACTGTACAAATCCTAACAGATTCTATTGCCACATAGTATTGAGTTTGCTATTGACTTCAAACAAGCTTTTGCGGCTCCTTGACTAACCCTTAGCTGCTAGCAGATGCTGCCTCAGGCCAGCACACACCTAATTGCTTGGTAAAAAGACTGTTTCCCTACCTCATTGAGTTGGATGATGTGATAAATTTGCCTCAGGTACTCGCTGCCACCTGGTTTGTGGCAGATATCCAGGACCATCATGCCTATTTTCTGCTCAGTCAATTCAGACGCGATCCCTTTCTCTTGCACGACAGTGCTTTCTGCTGGTTCAAAAGCCCTGACAGAAAGAGAGAAAGGAAAAAAAAAACATATGAAATGATACAAACAAAATTACAAAATGAAGTTTCCAATAAACGATTGTTTTAAATGTTTTTAAATAGTATCTGTCTACTCTTGTGAATTTCATGGGAAATTCTGAGCACTCATCAGAAGTGTAGTTCAATCAATATTGGGTATTAGTTTTCTGATAATAAAAACAGAGCGCTCATTTGATCCTCTTTAAAGTTCTGCAGTTTAATGGAGTTTAATAGTAGATTTTTTTTTTCTCCACAGCATAACTGCTCTAATCTTGGTCAGGCATTTTAAACCAACACCTTTAATTCGTTTGTAAGGTCTGACAAGTAATATCGGTTGGATAATGCATATTTTCCCAAATGACTGTAGTTGTATGTCTTTGTCATGGAAACTTAATTGTATTCTGCATTGACATATTTTAGATAAATTAAAATACTATAAATAACAAAACACTCTCTAAGCATTGTATCAGAAACATACCCTTCTTGGCAAGACTCCAGGTGTAGCTTTTAAACGTTTAGGTCAGTTTGCAATCCTTGTGTGTGTGTCTGAAAAATCATGCCAAAGGCCTGTCATAAGGTGTTCCTATGCCCTTCCACATTATTTATTTTTATGACCGAGTTCCATGTCAAACTAAAAAATGAATGCTTTATTCCGGATAGACTTAATGTCATTGTTTTTCTTTTTTTTTCCTTATTTTTCTTCAAATTATAAGGTGGCAGAGCCGGTGTCACTTGTCAGGCATCTTTTGAGGGTTGACATTGAAAAAGTTGAGGCCCTTCTGACCAAGGAGTGTATCGGTGTCAGCACCTGCATTGTATCCTTTCCTGTCCATCACTGTGCAGGTGAAGCAGATGATTGGATTCAGTCAGCTCTATGATTAATGAGTTCCTCTCCAGATTCGGGACAGCCTATCAATCATGTCATTAGGGCGAATGTGCCCTGAAAGAGGCAGACCTCAGCCAAGGAATAACTGCATTCATCTTAATCTGTGTATGCACCCAGTCAGCCAAGTCAGGGTCACCATGATGGAAAACAATAATCTTCTCCTCTACAAATTACTTTGCAAAGACGGGTATTGCTTTATTTTTTGGACTTGCAAGCTCTCTCACCGAGATGTACTGTACACTGATTGTTTACAACTCAGGCATCACTTCAAAGTGAAGGTTACTTTAATGAATAGTAATGATTTGAGCAAGTATCTTAGACAGGTGATACATAACCCATTTTTTTTTTTTCTTTCACTATGACTACTACATTTCCTGGAATAGTTATGTTTTTTGTATCTTTTATTTTTAATGATGATTAACGTTTGCAGATTTGTCTTCTAGCACAGTGCTGTCTTGTTAAGTTTAGTTCATTAACAGACAGACAAACTAGTTTATTTGAATGACTGAGGCCACAGTGCCAAATGGAAACAGTTCAGGGATGTGCAAAGAAATTCCCTTTAAGTTGTTAAGTTCTACGAGTTAAATGAGTTCTATGAGTTTTTTTTTTTTACATTCTGTTTGCTCAAGCAATTACTATTGCAATAGCTCTCTGTATTTTTGGTTGTCAAATTGTGTTACCCATGAAAAAAAGATTATTTATTATCTATCTTATACACCCTTACATCTAATACACCAACATTGTAGTGATTAAGTGACAAATTGGAAAGAAAGATGAAGAAGAAATCAAAGCTATGTGTTTTATGATATACAGTATACTATATGCTATCTTACTCTTGTTACAAACCCTGTTCTGTTTGATGAATACAGTTTGGCCAGTTTAGATTTTAAAATGGGTGATAACTGTAAATTTCAATAATTTTAAAAAGATCACTGGTCATGTGATGTTTTATTTAAAAAGAAAACAATTAAAAGGGGTACCCTTCGGTAAGGGATCTCTTTTTAGAAGCATGGGCTTGAGCTGAACTATCAGCATTATTTATGATGTAAAAATCTTTAAATCTGAAGCAGAAGACTAAGGATAACACAACATAACTTCTAAAGACCAGAAAGACCAGGAACGCTACCAGTATAAATCAAGTTTCCAGATCTACTCCTTCTTAATATCTCTGACTTAAATTATAGTTATTTTCTTTAATAAAATACAAAAATAAAAAGTAAAGGCTAACAGCTGGGAGAGCTGTATATATATATATATACACTGTATTATTTATTTAAAACAATCCACTTGATTTTCTACATCTTGTTCCAATTGTGACCTCTAGGTTGGCCCAATGTTACACAGGCCAAGTACTGTGTATCAGACAACTAAATGTAAACATGAGGTAAAGCCCTGAGCCAGCCACAATACAGACTGTGTTATACTGTACTGGAAAACCTTAATGAAAGCATTTAAGAAATTGCATGGTCATGCTGTGCCCATGTTCATTAAATCAAAACAGATCTTGCAATGATCTTGCAATGATCTTGCAAGGAAGCAGCTTCACGAACTAAAAGAACAATGCTTTGGTGTGTTACCCTCCACACTCTTCTGCCATTAATGAGCCAGACAGGGGACTAGCACTCCTGAGGAGGATGTGGCACATTTGCTAACCGGAGTCTCACTGAGCTTGGGGGTTTCTGGTCCCTGGTGACGGCAAGGGCGATTGCCCCCTGAAGGGAAAACAAATGGAACTTAAGGCATCCAACACTCATGAAGTCGTTGCTTGCCTATAAACCAGAAGCAGACACAGGATAGGCAGCCACTCCAAGTGAACAGAAGAACAAAAGAAACACATGGAATGAGGCAATTAATTCTGCCTGTCAAGAAAATTGCCCTTTTTTTAGGTTTCCCATTTTCCAAAAGATTGGTGTTTAATTGCTTACTGAATTACTTCAAGATTTGATATTCTAATATCTAACCCAATCGACTTCTATAACTCCGTTATTTAATAAAGTGGTTCCTAACTTCAGTTCTCCTTTAACTTTCTTCTATAAATCCTACTATCTAACTTCCTGCCTATTCCTGCTTAATTACAAATTACAAATGCAGCTATGATTTAATAAATTAGCAGTTTGCGACTTTAATCAAACCAGCATTACAGAGGTTGGATAGCCTTAAAAATATATTATTTCAAGTGATAACCACTTTCATTTACATATTGTAAAGGTCTGGCAGAATAAGTGGTAGTTGACCCCACCCACACAGGTCCAAGATGTCACTAGATCGCTGTACTATAGGTGAACTGACACATTCCCAGTAAGTAATTCTATTGATCTGTTGGGATAAAGCTGCACAGACAGAATCTGAATACAACAGATGTTCAACAGAAGTCCAATAGACACATATTTCAGGCCCTTATTTACATTTCAGATTCTAAAAACAACTTGTATCAATGAATTAATATCTTAAGGTAATAATAACAATGCACACTATCACCTCCATAGCAATGATTGATGTGCTACAGGGGGGTATTCTCAATACTGAGCCCAGCATACCTCTACCAGGGCCCTGGGGGGGTGTAACATGAATTCTAAGAAGTGAGTTTAATGAGCAAACTAAAGAAAGTGTCCTCACCCTTTAGTGCACAGCTTCCTTGCTTTCTGTAGCTGTCCCTTTATCCATTGCGGCCTCTGTACCTCCATATTTTGGATAATCTTCTGCACCACTGGTTTGGGGATTCCCTTTTGCTGCCCCACAATGTTCTGCAGACACTCACTCAGCAAGCCCAGTGTCTCCTTGCTCCACCTGTCTAGAGCGACCCCCGTCAGCAGCTCGATGGCGTTTCCGTCGTCCAGCGTCCGGCAGAGGTATGATGTGAAGGTCCAGATGAGCAGGCCAGTTTGTTTGAGGGGGACAGTATTTCGAGAAAGCTTCTTCTCTCCTATATAAAATAGGTATTTCACTGCCACAGGCAAGGAGGCGATCATGGTTGGCAAGTTGGTAAATATGAAGGAAACCGCTTGTGCCACTAGTTTTGTAAAACCTGAAAACAAGAAACAGATATCATTCATTAGTGTGTCCTTTTACCAATGTCCATTTTGAAGATGGAAACTTAACAATTTTTTTTTTTTTTTTAGTTAAACGATGTCTGAGCATGAAATACAATGCTTAAATTAAAGCAAGCATCATTTCCTGTATATTAAAAAGGGTAGTTTCTATGGATTTTTAAGCACATGTTCTTAAACATGCAAGAAATAACAGATAGATACATTTTAATTTACAATAGGCTGTTTATTGACAGTTTTACAGAATTATTATTGTCCTTAAAACATGGTTCAAACTGGTATAAACAGAAGTAAACTTGGACAATTACAATTCAAAATAATTAAATACCAAAAAGAAGAAATAAACACTGTCATTAAACTTTTTCACTGCTCATAAATATTGTATCCCCTACTTTTTCCAGACTCCTTCCTTTTCAGTTCTCGGGGTACATAATTCCAGTCCTTGGGGATTTTATTCAGCAGACTCTCAGGAGCCATTTGTCTATGCTGGCATGTCCCATGATGCTCAGCCGCCTGCCACGCGTACACCATGGACATTATCTGGTTCACTGCGCTCATGATGGGCTTGGTCACGGCGAGTCTCAGACACTTCAGGACCTCTGTCTCTGGTTTGCTGGAATCTGTTTTATAACAAGAACAAACACTAAACACCTCAACGACTCTGAGACTGTGCTGCAGATTTATTCAGGACTCAAGGAAGACACATCCTTCCCAACCCAGAATCCTCTCATGCACATGCCATGAGGCTCACAAGCCAATGAAAAACAGGAAGCAAAGACGAAATGGTGTGCAAATACAAAAATAAAAAGATTCCAATGGACTTGGCGCTGTCATGTTTGACTCAAAGTAATTTCAGATGTATTGATTACAAGGGCTTCCACATTCCGCAAACTCTAACAGCAGTAAACTGAACTATTTACGCTTGACACACATTCATTGTGCTAAATCCCCTGAAGACACAAAAACAGGGACCAGCTCATACAATTAAAAAGTAAAACAAACTGTTAGAAAGTGTATACAGTAACTTCACATTGCTTAGTAAGCAATGCAGAATGTGTTCAAATAAATTATTTGAAGTTTGAATTAATTTAAAGTTTAGTTTAAAGTTAACTAAACTGAACTGGTACTTTGTTGGCTTACAGTTACTATAATGCCACAAGACTATTGAATTCAAAGACTACATTCTGAAACATTTCACATTTTCTGTTTGTGTTCGCTTATTTCTGACTAGGTGCTATTCACAAATGTGAATTGTAATGAAATGCTGACTGCAGGATTAAAGAGTGCAGAGCTGTACATTCAGCTTTTTATTTGTACATTTCTTGCTGGGATCTGCAAGAAAACACACAGAAAGAAAGGTGTTTCTGTAAATGCATTCATAATTTTGATTGCAGATTTATTGCACATTAATTGCACCTCAGTACAGAAAAGCCTAGTTCAGCATAGGCATTCCTGTTGACACCATGGAACGGCATCTCTGAATTGACCACATTCACAGTAATGTGATTAAATCTTCACTTGGTTTTAGATACACTGTGTTTGTGCTACAAAGTCCATCACACATTGATTTTCTTCAGCTAAAAGTAAATTACTATGATGTTACAATACACTCAAGATTTCAGCAATAGACGAATTTGGACAAAAATATACTTAACATTATTTTCTTTTAATGAACTTAGCAACAAAACATTATGATCAGGGGCAGCCCTTATCCAAAATTCAATTAATATCTGTCCCTACTGGAATGTATAGGGCATGCCAGCAATTAGGCTAATTATACAACAAGGACTACAATATAAAGAAATTAAGATTAAAAAGACAAACTTTTACATTTTTTTTTCACAATAAACGATTAAATAATTGGCTAAATTATGCATCTATAATTGCTACATGCATTTACTTAAAAAAAAAAAAAGCATTTTAATGAGTTTAAACCCTGCATGAGCTCTAGCCGATTATGCTCTATTTCACAGTAAATGAATGCAGACTGCCAATAACACTAATGTTAGCCATAGAGTTCACATTGCTATTTAAAGTAACTACTAATTTCCAGAATAATACAGGACCCAGTGTATTGTTTCCCATGACTGAGCCATACCATACTGAAAACCATAAACCGACTATATCATGCACCTTATATACTGTATACAAAACACACAGCCCATGCACAGTGCATACATCCATGCATACATTCTACTAACATTTTTAAAAGGGTGCAATATAATACATTAACCTGAATTACCTGAATTCATATATTTGTATTGTATGTAGTAATAAATCCCCCCCTTGCAAAAAACCTCATTAATGCTGGATTAATATAGAGTTAACGAGTGTCAGTACAGTATTACAGTATTAGATCATTCAAATAGAGAAATTGCCAAAAGAAGTTGTCTTTGAGGTCTGCTGTTTAAAGCCTTTGGAAATTAGGATTCTGGGCTTGGTTCACTGAGCCAAAGCAATTTGTTTCGGGTTGCAAAATGGCCACATCAATAAATGATTTTGCAGTGGAAGAGGTTAACTTGTGGTTTCTGATTTGAGATCCAGGGATTTTGCCTGCACACTGCAGCTAATGTTGCCTGAAAAATGCTTTTCTACATGCAGTCAAAACATCAGGTTCCAAGCACTTTAGCACTTTGTGTTTGTGATAACCCTTCTTTGTTGCTTAGCTGTTATCCAAGCACGCATCATATTTTACCATATAGCACTGAGGAAGCAGTCAAGTTTTTCCTTACTATAAAATTCAAGCTCAGATTTTTAACTAGCAGAAGAGATCAAAACAACACGAGCAAAAGTATTCTCAGTGGCATTTAGCCAGTATAGGCCTGATAACGACCTCTGTGTGTGGCGAAAATACATTTCATTTTTAAAAATAAAAAAAAGTTACTTTGCCAGATTTTTTTTTTTTTTTCTTAATTTAGTACCACTTTTGGAAACAAAAATGTTGACAAGTGAACACCTACATTTTAGTGTTTAATGAATGAAAGCATGGATTTGTCATAAATATTTGCCTAGATCACAAACTGCATTATACTTATGAAATTAATAATCAATCAGTCTGGGGAATTAATCTGGATTTATTGCACTTGGTTTTCCTTAACTGCAAGAAAATAATGCCTTTTTAAAAAACTGTACCACAGTATAATTATTGTATTATCAATTACTGTTGTCTTACCTGGCAGGTTATACAAATGATCCCATAACTGTTGCTCATCAAGATAGCTTTCAAGAACAAAACAGAGAGATTTGGGCAGGATGTTTAAACTGGTCAACACCATAAACACTGCCTCCATGGACAGTCCTTTCTCATCCGTTTCATAGTCTAAATAATGATACAAAAAATATAATGAATACAAATAATACATTTGCTTAGATCCAGTATCTATAAAATGTAATGTGTTGCAGTATGCTGTAACACTTCTCCATATGCACGGTCAATAGTTTCAGTTTATTTATTTAATTATTATTTTTATTTCAGAATGATTGGCTATGGAGTGCTCATCAACTTGTAAAAACATTTACAAAAAATACTGAGTCAAATTTCACAATAAGTATTTGCATGATGAAGAACAAAAACAACCCTCATAATTTTCCAGAGGTTTTTCATCCTGAAACTTCCCTTAAGAAGGGAGATGCAGCTTGTATATAAAGTACTACAGAGTATATGGCAGGGATTCATTTGCATGTCAAATTACTTAATCAGAGACAGTCCATTTACAAAAAATTGTTTTGTTTCTAAAAATGTATTAAAAAGAACAGTGATGTATTATTGAATAATGTGTTCCATTTTTTTAGCATTGGAACATGCTATTACAAAATATTTTGGAGCTGCATTTGTTAAAGAAAGTCTTATCTAGGGCTCCCGAGTGGCGCATCAGGTAAAGGCACACAGCACGGCATGCAGGATGCGCCCTATAGCTTGGAGATTGTCGGTTCGAATCCACTGCCGACTGTGGATGGGAGTTCCCAGGGGGCGGCACACAGTTGGCCAAGAGCTGCCCGGGCAGGGAGGGGTTAGGTTGGCTGGGGAGTCCTTGGCTCACCGCACACCAGAGACCCCTGTGGCTGGCCGGGCGCCTGCAGGCCTGCCTGTACTCAATTCAGAACAGCGTGGTCCGGGGGGCTCCCGAGTGGCGTATCCAGTAAAGGCGCTCCACGTGGAGTGCAGGATGCGCTCTATAGTCTGGACATCGCGAGTTTGAGTCCAGGCTATTCCACAGCCAACCGTGGACGGGAGCTCCCAGGGGCGGTGCACAATTGGCCGAGCGTCACCCGGGGGGAGGGAGGGTTAGGTCGGCCAGGGTGTCCTCGGCTCACCGCGCACCAGCGACCCCTGTAGTCTGGCCGGGCGCCTGCGGGCCTGTAAGCAGCCTGAGAATTGCGTGGTCCGATGCTGTAGCTCTTGGGTGGCTGCACAACGGGCTTGCAGAGTGAAATAAAGCGAATTGCTGACAGCACTCGTTTCAGAGGATGCATTAACTCGTCCTCGTCTCTCCCGAGTTAGTTCAGTGGTTGCGGCGGCGAGCCAGGCTGAATAATAATTGGACGCTCCAATATTGGGAGAAAATCGGGAATTAATGAAAAACAATTGTTCAAAAAAATAAATAAATAAATAAATAAATAAATAAATAAATAAATAAAGTCTTATCTGGTGTTAACAAAAAGAAGGTTTTTGACTAAAAGACATTGAAGGTTTTCTTTTTTATTTTGCTCAGTGAATATGGTTTCTTAATGCTTACCGTATGGGACTATTCATTCCTTAGATTAATACATTCTGTCAGTGTGCCCTTGTAATAGTGAAAGCAGGTAGCAGGATTCTGAATAGAACATCACTTTAGTGCGAGAGTGGCCATGATCAAACATTTGTCAGTCTTTGTACGGGATGACAGGTATTTGAATAGGTAAGTGAATGCAATACAGCACTCAATAAGGAACATGATGGAAAGTGAAGCAATGTTTGCACTTCTTTGACAAATGTTAGATGGTTTTAAATTGACAGCACTAAATTACCTCTCGTATTAAAGCATGTAGACCTAATATTGTCCATTTGATAAGTAATGGGAAATCCTGGTACTGAAAGAATGATGGAAACTGTTTTTTTTTTTCACAACAGAAAGTGGTCAAACATCCTTTGACCTACAATCACTCTATTAAGTTGCATTATATGGATAAAGTCAGTACTTTGTAGTCTGTCAGCTCAGTAATTACTCCTGAAGGAGATATGGGGGTTGAAACCGGAGCATCCACAGTTAGTGTTGGGACTCACATTTATTTCCACTTGGGGTGCTGGAAAGCACCAGAGGTTAACTACATGATTTTTAATCCCATTATGTATCAGTTCTGATAAATGAACGGCACTTCTTTTCTATTGAGCCAACTTTGAGAATGTTACAGCTTCAGAAAACCCTGCGGAGTTTAGACAAATAATGTCCTGCATCACTGTTGTGTACATGAGTTGTCTCTCACATTACAGATTAGTTTGTTATGCACATGGTACCCCTGGCATATACTATCCTATTACTAGTGCAACCCTCGCTTTTATTGGCCTCATTATAGTAATTCCATCTTGCTCAGGCTTGTTCAGAGACTGGTTACTGGTTATTAAACATGCCAAATAAGCATAAATGCAGAACTAGTAATACATGATTAAGAGCATGTGTTATTGAGTTTTAAACACATAATTAAATCTTACACAATTTAAGAGGGTCTTCCTTGTTTTTATCAATGTAGTGTGCCCGATTATTTTACTCCTGTTTTTCTCCCTAATTTAGGTTGTCCACAACATAACAGCTGATGGTCAGTAAGCATCCTCCTGTCCCATGACCAAGCCAATTACCTCTTAACACCCTGGTGCTCTACAGCGAGTTTCAGCAAGCTAACTGCCCCTGGTGGACAAAAGCCAGCAGTGTATGGTGTCTGCTTTCGAGATCAACTGATGTTCTGGCCAGTAGGGATCGCTGTAGCGCAATGAGGAGAAACAGTTCCTGCTGATTTTGCCTCCTTAACACACAGGAGTGTCAGAGCCACTCCACTCCCTGTGGAATTCTACCAGACTTCTAGTGTTGTGAAAGGATACATGGGCTTCTCCCAGGTCTCAATATGAAAACAAATACTGGACAAAACAGAAAGATCAACAGAAAAACAATAACTTGTGGAAATGTTATTTTTCTAATGGAGTTCTGAGGATGATTAAAGCCCTGGTTACGACATCTTTATTATTTGTTTATGCACAAAACAAAAATCTTAAATTCTGAACCATACTGAAGTTACATTACATACATTAAAATATGATAATCTAGAACGTGCAATATTATTTTGCACAGAAATAAGGTATAAATCAAAACAATTTAAAACTCTTATTACATTAAATCGGTTTCAGACAATTGGATCTTCTTATACTCATTTCCTATTCTAGTCAACTATTTCATTAAATGGAATATTCCGTAGGAAGCAGTGTGGCCTATTGTATAGCTCTGAGGGACAGAAACTCTGTGTTAAAATCCCTGCCAAGCCTTTCATGCTGAGTGACCTTCAGGCAAATCAATTCACCTACTATTCAGCTAATGCTTCGTGGGGGAATTAGGTGAAGTTCACACAGGGCGCTGACCACTCTGTAATATCTATGTGTACATGTAATTGAAAAGCTTCCTCCAAACCTATTAGACATCTGTTCGGAAAATAAAAGGTACAGTATTTGAAAAGTTCGATACAAAAACAACATTTAAAACTCTGCAGCTTGACAGTTTGCATTCAGTGCGTGTGTTTTCAGATTATTATTATTACTACTAGTAGTAGTAGTCGTAGTAGTACTAGAATGATTATGATTATTACTGTTGTGAATTAGATACAGTGTAAATACCTATAGAGCCAAGCTGCCAAGCTGGACTGAGCTGAGTGGACTAAAAAGGTAAGCTTTCCTTGCTGTGCATATTCATTTCTTCATGTGCATATATTTTACCTGGACTATTAACCTGTGTAACCAGGGATCTTTGTGAATCAAGCCCATAAATAGTAGTACTGGTACAAATTAAAAATGAATTGGTAATTGTTGCCAACTATTTGTGACACACATAAATTATGATTTTATATTGTCACAAAAGTAATCAAACTTTATAGACCAAATTTATTTAGACTGCATTATATAAAAAAAAAAACTAATTGAAGGGTAGTTACATTGTTGCTTGTAATTTGTTTTATATCAATTGCATATAAATTGCACTGCAGCCAAAATTTAGTAAATTTGACCCAAAGAAAACTATATTAGACAATGTCTTAATGTTCTATTAATTACAGTATATACTCAAAATCCATTGGAAAATCCACCATTCTAGTATGTACAATACCATTTTCTTCTGGACTTTCATCCTGTTGATAGATGAACAAATTGAAAGTACTGAACAGGTTCTTACTTGAAATCTTTAGCAACACTTTTAGTATCAGGCAGCGGTTATGAAGTAGTGTTTGCAGCAACAAGCTCAGATTACAACTTGGTTGGGATAACATCAATTTCAGATGGCACTGGGAAGCTATTTCATCAGCTGACAATGTCCTTTATAGAAAAAAAAGAAAAGTAATATAAAGACAAAGATGGGAGTTAATTTATCTATGAAATAAATAGCCTTAAACCGTCAATGTAATGCTAACTTCCTTAAATGTCAATTCCTCCAAGATTAGTCTGCAAATACCTTCATGCTTGCTTACTTAAAGTCAGCTCAGGAAAGGAATTACATCTAATCTTGACTAGCTAAAAGCAAATTAGCATTTGGTAAACTGCCAAATACATAAGAGATACAGCACAACCTCACTTATCTCTTTTGTAGAACCATGCACATTTTTGTTCTACGAGGCAAGGATTGTATTTTTTTTATGAATGAATGAATTTGGGTCCTAATCTGTTTTTAGCTGCTTTTAGCTCATGGGCCAAAAAATAACAGCAGCAATAAAAAATACTGTGCATCCTGCTGTTTGAATTAAGAACATTATGTTTTAACCTGACAGATCATTCTCAAATTTCACAACACTGCAAGTCTAGAAGGAAGTCATGTGAACAATTTATATTACATCACATCTATGCACCACAATGTCTTTTTTACTGTGGCACATGCGTAACTTGACAAACCCTTATTTACATACAGTACAGTACAGTACACTAGAGCTGATTTATTTAAGTTAATCAAACAAGTGCAGTACGTATAAATTCAATTATATGTATGCTCCAATACTGGTCATTTTTCTAAATCGAAAAAAAAAAGATGTGCACACACACATACAATAACATAGATTTACTCCAATTTAGTCATCAAATTACCCAGATTTGGCCCTATCCATATGACACTTTATTACAGTACTTGTATGTATTATGTATATTTAATTAATCAATCAATACTTTATTTATATAGTGCCTTTCACACACAAAGTATATCAAAGTGCTGTACAGGACATTTTCAATATTAATTCTGCATGTATTTATATGTATCAGTATTGGAAGTATGCTCCACGTCTGCAATAGTCTTCAGTATTGGTACAAACAACACAAAATGCACAGTGTATAAAAGTTCTTGCATTCTTACTGAGCCCAGCTAAAGCACACCTGAACGGAAGCAATTTAACAAGGGAAATACTTACCCGAGAGATTCTTGAGAGAACAAAGATGACTTAATGAAACGCAGCCACTGTAAGAGATGGTAGCTAGAGTTTTCTGAAGTCGATAGAGAGGAAAGGTCACCCGGACCCTTCTGAAATGTCCTAAATAAGCAACACAAAGAAAACGTTCAGCTGCTTTTTCAAGTCATCAATAACCTCAGATAAATGAATCTGAACTTAAAATTAAATGCAACATTTTAACAGACAGACCCTTTTATTAATATGTAAAGGTTTGGTATATCTATCCATGGCCCCAAATTCCTCTGAATTCTGTTTGTAAGTCTTCCTTTATATTGACTAAGTTGTCCAAATCCTTAACCACATGTTGCAACAGCAAAAGTAAAACAGCAAAAAAGATAAAAATTGATCAAATCATAACGCCATGCCCAGACTGGACTAGATTGTGAATTTGACTTAATTTGCATAAAGTAGCCTGGACATGAATTAGGACTTTCAGCTATAACTGGAATCAACCCTTGAGTGTTAGTGCTCGCTTAAGTACGCTTTCTCAATATGAGCAACCATTACCTAGCCATGCTTAAATGATAACTATTACTCAAGTGTTGTTTCTGAATCTGGACGCATCACTGGGAGTGTTACGTTGTATTTTGTTTTGCTCCCACTGGGTGCAAAGAGACGACTGGCTTTGTGGTGGGATCAAAACACACCTCCTGTAACCCCAACCGAGATAAAAGCTGAATAGCTCTGTGCAGACCCCAACTATTTTATTTTTAACAATTACATTTTTTGTAATTTTAGTAAAACCATGGTCAAGTGGCTACTATGTAATTAGTGCTTCTGACTGTTGGTGCTTTACCCCTACTCTCCTTTAAGAATTCAATTGATACCTGTTAAGCCATTTGTGTATCTTAATCACAACTGAGAAACATGTTAATAGTAAAACTGAATTATGGGTTTGTTCTGCGAAACAACTAAATTGGCTTTTAAATAGGCCAAGCCTTAATCAAGCCTTTTGATTAACAAGCAGAATGTACTAACCAGATCGCAACATTTATTTATTTTATTTATTTATTTTATTTATATAGCGCCTTTCATACTATGGTATCTCAAAGCACTTTACAGACAGTATGTATCATGATAAAAAACAAGACAGAACAGTATAACCACACAATTAACAAAATACAATGATATTAATAATAACAATAAATAGCAAATATCTAGATAGGACAAAAATAAAATCAATAAAAATAACAAATAAAATACAAAGTTAGCAGATAAAAATACATAACAGAAACTTTATATCTAGATCAGGTTAAAAAAGCTGATCTATAAAAATGAGTCTTTACATGACTGAACATGTTAACAGCGACTAATCTTTATTAAAGCTATAATGAAAAGTATTTTATGCTGGACACACTTTATTACAATCGTTCTGAGTGACTGTATTTACATTAATAAAGAGGTGTCGCTTCTCCTTTGAAATGAAAAAGTAAGACAATTGAAAAGCCAATTTATTTGTTTCATAGAAAACCCCTCGTAAATTAAATCAATTTTACTATTAAACACATTTCTCAGGCTTAACAGGAATCAATTGAATTTTTAAAGGAGAGTAGAAAAGTCGGCAGAAAACACAGAAAATCAGAAGCCCTCTTTATAATAAAGAGATAACTTGAGGGTGTATCGAAGTATACAAGGAGAGAACAGGAGACATTTTTGTTAATAGTTCTTGACTAACACTTAATTGACTTAACAGGCTCATGATTTCACCTGATTTGATTCCAGGAAATGGAAGGTTTTTTTAGGTTTATTTACAAATTACAAATGAAAATGTTCATCTGTACACATCTGTAAAACACTTACTCAAAGAGACTGTGCAGGGGTGAAGTTACAATGGCCAGCGCAGTAAGCAGGTGATTGCAGTGGCTGTGAATAGAAAAGATCCAGGGACAGATATCTCTACTTGGATGAAGCAGCTCCTCTCTTGTACTACAGAGTGACCAGATCAGGTTCTCAGTGCACAGCAGTATGGCTGTAATATCAGTCCTGTTGAGGTAAAATAATACTGTGGAGGTAGACCAACAGAACACAAACCTCCCTTTTTATTAGTATAAGGAAGACATGCCATTATAGATAGCTAAAGGGGAATTCAAAACTAGGGTATTATTCTACAGTTATTAAAGGAATTGAAATATGATGATGAATACAACATATGGTCTATATCAGTTGAATTGCCAGACAGTATTAAACAATTTTTTCACGCTGTATCTAAAAATGATTAAGATGTCACTGCTTAGCAAACTTTAAAAAGGAAAAAGTCTAGTTTTTAAAATGAAATGTTAAGTCTGGGACTGTGTTATTAAATACACTAATACACTACAACTGGAGTAATAGATTAGTAGAAGAGGGGGAAACTACCCTGAACTTTTGCTCTCAATATAGACAGTTAAGCATGATAAAGTAAAAATTACTTAAAATCAATAAATGAAACATTACAATTGTTTTCCACATATTAAAAAACATCACAGGCAATAAATACAGTTGCCCTGCCTTGCATACTGTAATTTCCTGCAAGTATAGAAAAGCTAAGTAAATGCACAGTAATGTATAGCAAAAGCAAAACAGCTCACAATTGCTATGCAATTTTTAAAAAGGGAGCCAGTACAAGTATTGCAACTTAATAACTGAAGTAACAGCAGCCACAGTACCTGATCTGTAAGGTCCTCCTATACGTCGGGCGTGCCTGTGAGTACCTCTGCACTAACATTTCCAAAGTTTGGCTCAGCACCTGTGCTAGGATCTCCTGGGCAAGGCTGGGAGGAAGCACACTCCAGAGATCATGCCGCAGAGCTGAGAGGTAATAGTGCCACATCTGGATGGAAAACGAGCACCTCTCCCCCTGGCAAAACCATGCATGCGTTAGACAACAACAGATTCCCAGAACAAAAAAGTCTGGTTCCTGGAAATCTAATTAGTTCAGGCTGTAAGGAAATAGCTGGAGAGTTTATGTGGGTGACCAAGGAAAAGTATTGACAAGATGTAGAACATCTTTAATGGCCAAGGGACATGATCTATTTGCATTGCAAAACCAAAAAGACATCCACACAGTAATTTATCAGACTGATGACCAGCACAAAAGCCTCGCAAAACTATTATTTTTTTAATTAGTATTTGCTAGAGACATGACCAAAATGTAATGAAATCAGATAATTAATGCTTATATGACAGCTTGCAAATGGATATATGCACTTCAGAGCTACTTGAACGGATACACTTTCTAAAACTACATTAGCCAAAGAAAAGCATCAGGTGCTACCTGATTTCCTGTAGTCAAGCTTTCCTGTGCCAGTTTTTTTTTTTTTTTTTTCAAGCTTTGGCTTCCAAATGTAACCGAGAGCAGACAGCTTTCTGTTTTACGGGCTTATCAATGTGTGTACAGACTTTAATTAACGTCAAAATTTAAATTAAATGCCTTTTCTTCTAGGGGTAAAAAGAAAAAAGTTGTGTTTTTTCAAGCAGAAAAATACAGTGTATAGGTCATCCATAAAGTTGAACTCCCTTAAAAATGACTTGCTTAAATAAATTTAAAAAAACACACGCACTTTGTTTTATTCCTGTGTTGACGGATAGTAACTGTTCACCCACTGCTCTTGTGCCATTTAATAAAGTTTTTGTTTTCGCTACTCCTTTATTCCAGTGCCATGTACTGCATTACAATATTAATCATCCAAAACAGAATATTCACAGTATAGGAAATATAAAAGAGAAGCAAAAATGTAATGTAATCAAGACGTTTCCACAACGAAGTTGAGGCATTTCTACAGGAATATCAAGTGTTATGCTGTACGAACTTTTTTTTTTACTACTTCTATATCAATCAAAAAAAGTATTTGTTCAAATCATAGAGAAATAAGTGGTACTGAAGTAACTGATATGACAAACCAAACAGCTCCATAACATCTGTCTTCGAACAACATTTTTAAGAAATGACTGGATGTGGCACTATCTTTAATGTACTGAAACCTCATTCTGCTCAACACATGCTGCTCCCTTTAGAGTTGTCAACAGCCCTCCAGTGCTGCATTTACACAATGGTGTCGGACTTGGACATTGAGGCTGTCACCACTGTAGTTGTAATTTTGACGACATCTGTTAATATTTTCAAAAATATGTAAACAGAAGAAATTCCAAGATTATCAAGAAATTGTTGGCATGGTAAAATGCTAACAAAATGTCAATGTCTTTCACTGCTACGTCTCAAGGGTAATTGTGACTTTCTGTCTGAAGGAATGATATACAGTTTCAGCCACTCATACTCAATAAAGGTTTACACAACTGTACAAGCCTGCAGTAAAACAAAAGCAGTTTCCATCAGCATCGCTTGTAAGGTTGCCACTTTTAAAAGTGAAAACACCACCCTTTTTTTAATTTACTTTGAATTTTATCTAATTTCTTTCAATTACCAGAAACACTAGCCTGCCCCAGGACAAACTTGGTACATGAGCATATACATTAGGTAACATTGAAATTAAACATTTTTATTTCCCAATAATCACTTCATTTAACTTCACAAACCCTTCTCCGTTCTAGCCATTTTATTAGCCCTTCACAATTAAACATCTGCTACCACATACAAAAGGCTTAAAAAAAAAAACAACCTTAAGACATAAACAGCTGGCTTGTATTATACAAGATGATGTCTACGGCTGGATCTCAATTACAAAGGATTATAAATATGATCCAATACAAATATAATAAACGTTTTTCATTGTTAATACAATTGCAACCTCTTCCGGCAACTATGCCAACATTTTTTTAAAATATAATTTTTTTAATATAATTTTAATTGTAATCCCCTGTTTCTAATTAGATAGCACAGATAGACAGTATAAAAACACATTTGTGAAAAAAGGAGGGATAGTGAGCTTAACCTCGCACCTCATAAAAAACCTTGGGGTCATCCCAGTGGTGGCTCTCGGGATCCTGCAGGATGCTCGTAGTGCAGACTGTGACGCAGTAGCTGGTAACTTGATCCTGGAGGGCGCTGATCAATTCCTGGTACCTCTGGACTGATAGAGGGAAGAGGGGCCTGTGCGGGAGATCAAAGAGCCAGAGAGATTTAAAGCCTGGTTGGTAGGAGGTAATAATCCCCGGCGCTACAAATGGTTCTGATTATTAGCTATCAATCATTCATTTCCTCCATGTGCTTGTGTTAGCGCTCACAGTCACTTAAAAAAAAGTCTGCTCCCCCAACTCTTGGCTCTTTGAAAACCTACATGTGTTTTTCAACAAATCACTTATACAGATATTAATATTTTTTATAACCCAAATATTGGATTGTAGTGTTTTTGGCACAGCACTGACAATTTCACTGGACTGAAACGTAAACTTGTCAGCTATCGATTCCATAGCTTTCTAAGCGCAATCTCAACCAACCCCCTTCCTTGATTTAAATCTCAATCAAGTTGTGTATTTCCTTTCTTTTTTTTTCTTTCTTGGAAGGATCCCAAGATATGGGTTTGAAATAAATTATTATAAATTACATGAGTAGAAAAGTTGAAAGCCAGTGCAGTCTTGTAGTTGCTCCCCATTGAGCAATGTATTAAAAGAGGGAAAGCAGGAGGTGGGGTGTGCTAAATAATACACAATTACTCCCATAAGTCAAGATGCCAAACGCTTTTTATTGCCACAACAGTAATCTAAGGCTGTGTTCACACTGGGTCCGTTTAGAGGGTTTGGTCTGCACTCGATACGGTTCGGTACGTTTGATGTGAAGCATGAACAACAAAGTCCGCTTGGGAAACGAACCATACCGAGTCCACCTAAAGAGGTGGTCTGGTCTGTTTGGCAAACACACTGAGTCTGGTTCACTTGCTAAACGTCAATGTGAACAACTGCTGGACCTTTTGCACATAGGAAACTAACTATAAGGTAACCTGAGTAGAAAGCAAACATTTTGCGGTTTGGTTCATATTGTGAGGAAACAAGTAGAGCAAAAAACTAAAAATGTCTCAGGGAACTACATTAGAGTTACCAGACATCCCAGGAAAACTGGGATTGTCACAGGTTTTCAGCCTTCGTTTTTTGTCCCTGAGGAAACAGTAAAATTGTTAATCGTCCCTGTTTTGCAATTGTAATTTTTTTTTTTTTTACGTACAAATGTATCAGCGTGCTTAGCAAGTTAATAGCAGAGTAATGTATTAGGTTGTGTGTTAGCGCCATTCAAAAATAAAATAAACTATTGTGTGGATTATTTGTTTAATCATTCTGATTATGTGTATACCATATTTTTAAATGGCAATAGATGATCTATTTTTTTAAATCTGGCTTTTTGTACATTTAACATGTTTTGATTAGATGACAATATAAAGAAAATAATGAGTTGTTACGATCTGCAATACATTTACCCAATGTTTAATTTTTAAACTATTATTATGTTATTTTATATACTGTTATTTTTTGTAAACAGCGTCAGAGTTGCCACGGCTAAATAAATGCAATGAATTGAAGAAAAAAAAACATCCCCGGTTTTCTCTGTGGAAATCTGGTAATCCTAAACTACATGGACAGTGTGAGAAACTGAAGCTCTGGTAGAAAATCTGATCACCAAAACCTAAGCCGAATTGGACAAAACTCACAAAAATATTAAAATATATTCACTTTTCTCTAATGCCATGCAGAATTGTGTAAACTGCATTCTCCTACTGTAGGCATTCAAGAAATGCATTCATTAAATTAGCTCCCCCAGTGCTTTCTTCTACAGCAACGTGTAAGAATTTAATACACGATATTGTGGTGAACCTCGGTTCCTGCAGGCAGGGGCTTCTCACAGGGGGAGGTTGGATGCGAACCTGGGACCTCCCGCTTTGAAGCATAGCACCGATATCGCTGTACAAAAGAGCCGGGCTCCCTTGCAGGAGCAATCGGGATTGTCTTCCTGTTTAGATTGTGCCACCTATCAGCCCTGACCCCTACACCCGTGCACGCTGCAATATATTAAAAACCAGAGGAAGACATCAATAGCTGTCATCTTTCAATATACCTTGTAGGATATTGTAAACATCCTGTTCACACACCAGATAAAAGAACCAAGGGCACTTGAAAAATGCATTGTTAACACAAATGACCTAGGTCCTGAAAAAAATGAAAACTTTAGCTGGCATCCAAACGAACTTGGTCCCTTTGCTCTCAGATAAGTGTGAACAGCAAGCACATTGATACATTGTTTCAAACTAAACAAACCAGACCGAGTCTGTTTGAAATGGACCCACTGTGAATGCAGCCTTAGATTTAATCAACAAACACCCCAAGTCTGGGGCACAATCAGATGGTGCCTTGCTAAAGTCACACACTCGGTAGCTACCTTGAGTAGACCCTGAGACCCGAAGTCTAACCAAGACCATACCGTATTCTCCTTCCTATTCTCCTACACTGCAGTATGGAAATCATGCTATGTATACTAAAAATAACAACAGCCAAAAGAGCAGCTAACGGTACTTAATTTTGACTTTCCTTCAGTTAATATTTAGGTCATTCCCACAAAGATCACCTAACAACAACTCTAAGCTGATAAACATCAGCAGACCTCGACAATTAATGCAGGATGGTGATCCATGACCTCTCCAATTTGAGGGAGTTCCATGCTGACACAATTGTGCCCGCCCCCCACCACACACATTTTGTAGATATTTAACCCTTTACACCTAACTTGATGATTTTTGACCCCAGCTAGTAGAAACAGCAATGGCATTTAATAAACTTTTGACAGACCTGTAACTACTACCCAATACAGTTTTAAATAGACCTAGATGCCATAGTATGCAATAAAATTATTTACAAATATGTAAATGTTCAAGAGAAAAAAACATTACATAGGACGTCCTAAATTAAGGTAAAGCAATCAAGAATTAGTGCCAATTGGTATTTGTGGAACCAGTTAACGGTTTACTGATATTTGCAATACACATATAAACCATAATAAATTACACTGGAGCGTGGAGTGATTTTAAATGCCCTACACATAAATAGAAAGGACTACTAAGCATGTTCAGATACAGCTCTATCTAAGAACTGTACATACTGCATTCTGCAAAGTAGAGGAAGAATACCTGTAGATCTGGGAGCCCTACAATTTTTGGCACTAACCTTGATCAGTAAAGCAACAGACATAAGGGATGAATCAGCAAGTTGCTTGCACGAAACAAGTGTCTGCAAAGATACTAACTGCCAGAAAAAAGATTGACAAACCCATGGAAAAGTCTTTGAAGGCAGCGTTTAATCACTTTCCAAAAGCTTTCTTTCAACACCTTAGAAGCTGCTGCTGCACTGCACACTTCATTTAGGGGTTGTGTAATACTCCTCCTCCTCCTTTTCACCCCACATCTCCATAAACGGTATTGTAGGTCAAGGGGGATTACAAATCTGGCTCAGGAGCTACTTGCTCTTTAGCATTTGCACCCATTTCACTCATGTGGAGTGATTCACTTGAACAGACTCACTTGCAGCTAGCACCCTTCAGCCTGGCCTCATACTGGGTCAAACGCTGGAGGACATGGATGGCAGTGGAGAGCAGGGTGTGCAGGTTTTGAATAGGCGATTTCAAGGGAACCTCCTTACTCCTCTCCTCCAGCCTTGTAAGAACAGCTGCTGTTACTTTGCTGCAGACCTCCACAAAGTTTTCTATAATTTCCTGCAGAAAGTCCTTTCTGCACGCCAGGGCAAGTGGAAGCAACATGTCGAGTTCTTCCATGATGTCAGCGCAGAACTGGAGGTGGGGGGGGGGGAGAAAAATAAATGTGGCATTAAGTTATTCCAAAAGACCCGACAACAAAAAGTGTAATTTATACAAGTCTGTGTCACACTGGAAAGAGCCTTGAGGTCAATCTTTCTGATTATTAAATACCTTGACAGTCAAATTACTGTTTTAGATAAAATGGCAAAACTACACTTGAACATAACTGTAATAATGGTTCTTTAAAAAAAAGAGCCATATGGTTTTGTTGATTTGGTTAATGTTGCCTGCGCATTTGGGAACGTTTTATGTAGGTTTGGATAAATCTAATACAAAGGTTTAATCCCAATTTGTGTAACTGAAGCAAATGCATCTTAAAACAAATAGCTGTGATTTCAGCTGCGTACCAGCGAATACTAGACCTTACAGTTAGCTAGGAGAGGCTGAGAACAATTAGGCTCAGACCAGTCTGTCTCCACCTTGGTTCAGAAACAGGAAGTGCATTTGGTTTCAAGAACATTTTACAGCCATCCCTACTGGAAGCGATAAAAAATGAGTTATGCTGACCAATACTTGGTGGCGAAAATTGTGTATCTGAGCAGGTGTCTGAGCTCAACATTTCTGAATTCAGAACTGGTGCCAAGAACTGATATATGCACTGTGCCTCCTTTAGTTTTTTTTGGATAAAACTGTTTTTATATTAGTTTTTTTTATTATATTATTATATAGTTTCTCTTTCTATCTAGTGTGTATAGGTACTGCCAGAAGACATTGGGTCAAAAATGACTTAAGAGTCCTTGTTTTCCCTAGAATATGAACTATACAGGTATAGTACAGGCACTGAAACCACCAAAAAACTTCCCAATTGAATTGCCTCAGCAAGACAATGCTGTTAAGCTACCTTCTCTATTTTAGAACTGTACAACAATGGGCTAGGACCAGCTTAACCCTATACACACAGGCCACTACAGACATCAGACAGCCATTGCATTTAGTCACTAAGATCTTGCGGTGGGTTTGATCCTAACAACTTCCCTGTAATTGAGTTAAAAACAGTAACCAAATACCCAACACAAGCACATCCTGAAGATCAACTATAGGAATGCAGCTGCCACTATGGGTTTCACAGCTTATAGCTTTTTTTGCTCCTTTAATAAAAAAGCTATTTTCACCATATGTGGGTGTTGCTAAAGCTACAACAGATCAAGGTATGTCAAATGTTAATAAATACATACTGTTCTTAATGATATATTTATATGTCATTATAACTGAGTTACGATGCATATGATCTGGACACAAAGAAAAAAAACACCTGAAATGACTAAAGAAAAGTTACTGAACTTAATCCTTTTAAAACACTTTTTATGTGCAGTGCCCAGAGGATTCTGAAGCAGGCGCCAAAAAGGGGGCTGATAGATGGCGTACCTTAGGAATGAAATTTCTATTTTTATAACATTACAGTAAAATATTTGACAAAAGGTTTTAATCATTTCTTGCTAAAATAATGGTTCATAACATTTGAGTACATTTTTTATTACCTCGCTGTGACACAGCTGTTAGGCAATCGAGTTACAGCATTAGTATTAAGAAATAACTTATAGTATATAATGTTATAAACACATTAATCGGATCTATGCCCAGCTATAAAGTTTTATTGGAAAAATATCAAATTACAAAGAACTAAAAATAAACCTTTGCACGCATTTTTTTTGCATGCTATTTTTTTCCCCTTAAAATACATGTAATGTATAGGTCTAAATGATTTTGTGAGCATATGCTGTAGAACAAAACAAGTACAAAACTTTTTTTTTTTTTAAATCTATGTATCTGCATCATCATGAATCATTCTGCTTATCATCACACAGTGTTGGTGAAACATGAAATGAAGTACAGATGTCTACCAGTGCTGCCTGCTGGGTTTCCATAGGACTACATTGACAGTAGTACCTGTATCCTCTAAGGAATGATCTGTGGATCCCAGCAGTTATCTGGTCCACATTCTGTAACACAACTGTACTTTTTCCAAGAGGCATAGTAGAAATACCACAGGAAATGACTAGAATCATAACAAATGAGTTATAACATATGAAATGCTTCAATATACAGCATGTTGTGGGCTATCACAGAAAGTACACTAACTAGCTTTAGCTGTTCATATATTTTGGTTCAAGTGTTTTGGGGATTATTATAGACCCCCTATTAGCCACACTGTTACAGGACATGATGGCTGTAGAAATGCAAGTTTTGGTTGCTTTATTGCTGTCTGTCTCTTGGTGCAATGTGCCATGTGTCCTGAAGAAACAAAGACATCTCTGGAAATGTCCTTTTGATCTAATGCCAAATGATGCCCTTTTGTTCTATGAAGGCTGCAGCCTCCGAATAGAAGCCCTTGTGCTGTTCTTCAAAGTACTCTCAAAATCTAAATACATTTAAATAAATACGTTCATAACCCTGGGGATGAAAGTATCTTGTTTTATAGGGAGGACCTACAGATAACATACTGATAACCATTAGAATTCAAAATTCAGTCACTGGTTTGCAATAAAAGCTATCTTTCTAAGGTATGCAATACAAAACACCATTTATGAAAACTGGTATGGTACATAAAGAACAAGGAAGTCTAAGATAATCAATGAGGATATAAACACAGGGATCGCTGTCTTATTTACATGTATTATATTCTAATGCTTTCACATGTATGTCCATGCACTGCAACAGTAGATAATGGATCATTTCAAAAGAAACTTCAAACAGCAGTAGCTCTATGAAAGAATAATATTGAACTATTTGTATCCAACACTATTCCATCATTCAAGTTTACACTTTATTAATATAATGTAATACTGGCAAATTCATTGTGTAAAATGTATGTACAGTACTTCCCCCACTTCTTTAGGATGCCCACAGGTAATTAGGAAAAGTTATCTATTACAGTATGTGGCTATCTGTTGAATATGTTTTCAACAGACAGAGGAAGAATGCCTTTATCGGAATAGGCCAAGCCTTATTAGAATTTGTGTTGAAACACTACAACCTGCGAGACACCTATTTGTTTTATATCTAATAAGAATAATTATATATTCAATGTAATAGTAATCAATGACAGCACTAAAGATGCTGATATAAGTCTAATTGCAGTTAAGTGATTGTTTGATTTTTTCAGTGTACCGAGTTCAATAACAAACTTAGTGAAAGTCTACTTTGGAGATTTGCAATTTTGTTTTTCAACTTCAGAATTCACCATTACATGGCAATGTCTAGAAATTGGAATAATGTCAGGTTGCACAATTTCTCCACTGACTTTTACCATGGCAATGGAAGTAATTATTAGGGCTTCAAAATGGGTAGTGGGAGGAGAGCGCTTGGCTTCTGGAACGCGACTCTCACCAATTAGAGCATACATGGATGACATGACAATCATGACTACAACAGTATCCTGCACTAATCGGTTATTGGGCAAACTAATCAAGACTTTTGACTTAGAGTGCTATTTCTTACATTCACTATAGACAGATCGCTACAGGGAGACAGGTTCATGTTAAACTCAAGGTATTCTATTCTATTTTGAGATTTTTTAAACCCACACAAAAACCTACAAAAAGGTAGACTGTAATATCAAGGGCTGTGTTAAACGGTGTTTTCCAATACTTGCCTTGGCAATTCTCTGTGGTGGTTCTTCTGTCCTGCTTGGCAAGCAGATCTGATCGTCCTGCTGCAGACTGCAAAGATCCATGACCCTCGAGGAGTCTGATGAGTGGAAGTTCTCCTCCTGCTGTAACCTCTTCACACAGATGTCTTCCAGCACCACCTTGACACAGTGGGCTACAGCAGGAGCAAGGTCTTTGAAAGCACACCTCCAATCAAACTCCAAAACAGCAGGCTGGAAAGAGAGAGAAAAAATAAAAAGCAATGTCAAGTTTGTTAGTTATTTTGAAAAAGATCCTGGTGACAAAACTTTGGAGGCATTATGTCCCTCCAATAACTCAACCAGATCTGCTAGTTAACATTTTTAACAAATTGATGGATATGGTTTTACAAAGAGCATTCAGTCATTCTTACTTGTATAAAACAAGAGGTCATCTAAAACTTGAAATCAAAAGATATAAATATGAGAAACTATATCAAATACAGGAAAGTCAAGTTGACAAATGTTTAGTTTAGTGCCTCGTCCTGTGTTCACGCAAAAAGTATGTCCCAAAGAGATTTAACGCACAAATTCTAGATTGCGGTTGACAAAGAGAAGGAGATGTGATACCTTTTATTGGACTAACTAAACAATAATTAAGATTATGGTTGAAACAGAACTCAAAATAGCAACATGTAATACCACATTATCTATCTATGGTAAATCATTATTTATTGTATTGCAACCTATTGCTTCCTAATTGTAAACAGTTAACGAAAAGCCTCTTTTTCTTTGAGAAACTTCTAAACAAAAACAAAAAACTAAAACCTAATTTTCAATAAATAATTTGAAAGAAGACGACAAAAAGAATACTCTTGGTAGAAAAGCTACTACTGACCTCTGTGACCTGTAGTAGCTGTTCAGCAGTTTGCTTACTGGTCTCAGCTGGGGTCATATCAGTGTCCTCACATGTTTTCTTCAACATTCCTATATAGATAAACAGCATTCTTTAAATAAAGCAAGTGCTGTTTAAAGTCATACACAAAATTGTGTCTTATATTATAAATATGATTTGCTCAATAATGTTTTTTATAGGTTTTCTTGAATGGATGTGTGAATGAGAGCAAACACCATAAAAGAAACATAGTGCCAGCAGTTTTGAAACAAATGCACATTATGGAATATAGTAAATGATAACTGAACTCCAGTCAATCTATATTAACCCTCATTATATAAGATGGTGTAATTAATCCACTCCATCCCTGGCAGTGCCATTGTTCGATATGGATTGTTGTGTCATCCCAGTGGGTGAGGAGAGTGAAGAGAAGAAGCGAGCATGTGAGGAAGGAGAGTGAAGAGAAGGAGCGAGCACGGGAGGAAGGAGAGTGAAGAGAAGGAGCGAGCACGAGAGGAAGGAGAGTGAAGAGAGGGAGCGAGCACGGGAGGAAGGGGAGTGAAGAGAAGGAGCAAGCACGGGAGGAAGGAGAGTGAAGAGAAGGAGCGAGCATGTGAGGAAGGAGAGTGAAGAGAAGGAGCGAGCACGGGAGGAAGGAGAGTGAAGAGAAGGAGCGAGCACGGGAGGAAGGAGAGTGAAGAGAAGGAGCGAGCATGTGAGGAAGGAGAGTGAAGAGAAGGAGCGAGCACGGAAGGAAGGAGAGTGAAGAGAAGGAGCGAGCACGGGAGGAAGGAGAGTGAAGAGAAGGAGCGAGCACGGGAGGAAGGAGAGTGAAGAGAAGGAGCGAGCACGGGAGGAAGGAGAGTGAAGAGAAGGAGCGAGCACGGGAGGGAGTGAAGAGAAGGTGCGAGCACGGGAGGAAGGAAAGTGAAGAGAAGGAGCGAGCACGGGAGGAAGGAGAGTGAAGAGAAGGAGCGAGCACGGAAGGAAGTACAGTGAAGAGAAGGAGCGAGAACGGGAGGAAGGAGAGTGAAGAGAAGGAGCGAGCACGGGAGGAAATACAGTGAAGAGAAGGAGCGAGCACGGGAGGAAGTACAGTGAAGAGAAGGAGCGAGCACGGGAGGAAGTACAGTGAAGAGAAGGAGCGAGCACAGGAGGAAGTACAGTGAAGAGAAGGCATTACAAATCTGCCAGTAAAGGATGAGTGGAGAGGGCAAGAGGGAATATAAGGAGACACAAGGGATTGGAGATAAGAAGGGGCAGTATGATGAATAGAGTGATAGGCAAGAGCAAGGGTCTTAAATTGGATGCAAGCAGAGATAGGTAGCCAGCGGAGAGTGTGAAGCAGTAACGGTAACAACATCAGAGCTATGTACAGTATTAAAAATACTGCAATATGTAAAGTACAATTGCCCCAGATAAAAGTACTGAAGTCCATTTTTGTGAGCATATTTTATTCTATGTCATCTATCTTCCACAAGCAATAGCTTGGTTCAGATTGGTTATACAGGTCCTGTACTTGAATGGTTGTATTGTGTAGTGACACTGCAAGCCAGGGGCTCCTGTCTTGAATCCAAGCTAAGCCAATCTTTTGCAGTGTGACCCAAGGCAGAAAAAAAACAACAACTCTGTGATTGCTTTACTTTTTGACCTTTAAGCACATCTGATGAGTTTCTAGTAATTAAGTACATTTGATTGCCCAAATTAATGACTTGAATAACTGCCCTTTAAAAGATGTTTACTTCTCTGTAAATCATCCATTTCTGCATGTCTTGGTTTTACTGTAACCTTTACATAAATGACTACATGTACTGACAGCTTTAATTTTAACTTCTGCAGTCCATCAGGAATACTGTAATATAAAAGCGGTCCGTACCTGAGTTGCTTAACAAATTAGTTTACTGCTAGGCATATTGCTTTTTTAGCAAGTATGTCAGTTTCCATATTGTTTTTAGACCTTGGGTGTTTTTACATCAAGCCTTCCTAAGGTGCTGGGGAAGGATGTATGGCTGCTTGAATACAGGGATGTTGTGTGCGTGTACTGTATTCATGTACTTTATACATGCCTTACAGAAAACATATAACAATGCAACAGGGATACTATTATAATACAGAACCATTATATTGCCTTAGTACAGATACATGTATTGCTATTGCAGAGCCACTGCATGCAATTGGAGATATGATAGGGTGCAGGACCAAGCTGTTCCGGACAGGAATTTAAAGGGATGCTGTATACCATTTTAATCTTCAGTATATTTAATTTCTTCCCTGTTTAATATATTATTATGTCTGCTCTTTGTCATTCTCTATTGTTTCAGCTTAGATTGATATTTACCAGGCTTACTAACTAATGGCCTTTCTCAACCTCCTTTGGGTCTGCTTCTGAAATGACTCAGAAAAGCAGAATTTCTGGTATTCACTGTTAATGCATGGGGGCTGAAGGTGAAATAAAAAACCACAGCAACTCTCTGTAGTACTGCTTTGCTTGGATGAGTAAAGTAGGTACAGTACAGTACTTCACAGCCTACATTGTGAGTTTATTGGTTCAGTGACTACTACATGGTATCACACTACAATTAACCAGGAGTTTATTAGGGGTATTAAAATAAACTTTACAATATAATTAGTATATTACAACTTGCCATGAAGTATTTGGAAAAAAACAAAAAAACAAAGGACAATAAAATACCTTGTATGCTGCTGGCAGCCTCCCCTCCACAGTTCAAAAAGGAAACTTCAGTAGCAAGTTCCAATATTCTTTCCTCCATGCACAAAAGGGATTTCATGAGTTGGGCAAGACACCTCAACTGATGTGAGGTCAGGCAGAAATTCCTCCCTTTTTTAGGCCTTTCCTGCAGAGCTGTGTAAAATAATAATAATAATAATAATAATAATAATAATAATAATAATAATAATAATAATAATAATAATAATATGAATATGAATATGAATATGAATAAATAAAATGTAAGTAAATCTGCCTCACCTTTCTGGATACATTTGTTGGTACAGTAATTTTGCAACGTTTAAAGAGTGCCTAAGTTCCTGGTACCCCTCTTCCCACATTCATGTTTTCTATGCTGATCTACTCTGTCAGAACAGGAATATGCCCTGTACATACTGCAGCACAGTTATAAGGAAAAACTTGACCCCACAGTAGTACTGATGAGTACTTCTGTATTTTCAAAGCTCAGTAACCAACCATATAAATACTCCCCCAATACTGTCCATGCAGTTAAAATGAATGTATAAGGCATAAGTGGCCAGTGGAAAAAAGACATCCAGATTTTTGTATTCCGAATGGAACTATAATCCCAACCTCACTATCATTATGAAATGCATGCTGACAGCGTATGTAGAAACTGCATTTCCACACAGGTGAGTGTAACTATTATAACGAACAGTGTACATCAATAGTACAGTGCAGGTCATCCTAAGAAAGTAACTTTTAAAACTAAATGGATACAAGCAAATTACAGAAAAAAATGATAATAATTAAGATCCGCTAACCAAACAAATCACTAATCTGAAGAAGGTCTGGTCCCAAGTGGTATAGATTAGCTGTCCAAAGCATTTATCCTTCATAGCTGATTTGGGTTTTTTAATTTTTTTATTTACTATTTTTTAACCTTTTTATTCTGATCTCATCTGATGTCAGACGATTAAAAGGAAGGGTTTGATCATAAAAAATAAAAAAAAACTATGGGTGTTAGTATGTGATGCTAATTTCCACTAACCTGGCTAACCCCAAACCCCCTAAAAACAGGGCCATGATGTTCCTGAAAATGTGACGCTACAGTATGTAAAAATGGATCTGTGTACACTACCTCATTTGAACAGTATTGGGTCACAATACATACAACATTCAACTACTGCTTATACATTATGTACCACATACTATTACCTCAGTCTGCACTAAGAAACAGAAAAAACAATAAAATGTTGAGGAATGTTTGGAGCTGCCTCCATACTATCATAAAAACAGATCTTTCAGGGCTGGTATTCCTGAAAAGCTTTCTTACCCTTTGAATTCATGACACGACCTTGAGCCTACTGCAATAGTTTGTTGCCAGTAACTCTCACTTACTTTATGACATGTAACCTTCGAATTAAATGGTTTTCTGTCAACGTTATATGAGCTTTTCCTTTTAAATAGAAAGACAGTAATATATGTCCTAAGGTGGAATAAAATAACAGTTATCACATTATACGATAATCAATTGCAGGATAACGTCGGCTAATTATGCCATAAGCTAGAAAAGAAAATTGCCAGAATAAACTAATCAAAATCAACCAATCCAATAAAGACAAGGTTAATCCCATAAAATCAAGTGCTCAACCCATCACACAAACCATTTTAATCCACTAAAAATCAAAATGCCCCATTTTAAACTGAACAGAAGAAAAGCACCACCATGTTCACTGTTATGTTAAATACATGGAAAAGAAACAACTCCAAGGAATAAACAAGTTCTTTTATAATTTAAATATCCATGACTACTCCAATACAAGACATTTCCAATAGAAGGCTTACAGTGGAATAACTTCTTACAGTATGACTAGGGCCCTACCAAATTCACAGCCGTGGAAAACGCGCCACGGACCGTGAAATCTGGCCTGCCCTGTTAAATCTGTTTTTTTTGTACTTTTACCCTATAGTAAAATCCAAAGCAGTTATATGTAAATATATATATGTTATATGCAGTTACAGGTTCCTGATGCGATTGTTAGCTTGTTTAAGTTTTAAAAAAGGCTCATCATGAATAAGCCAGGATTTATTGATTGACACATGACAACAGCCAATAACTGGGCTCTACTCACTGATTAGTGGACACGTACTGTCAGGCAAGTCAAATTAGACATACATTTTAAAATGAGTGTCCAAAATGAATCAAAAAGTGCTACAATCATTACTGCAGCGGATCATGTAAAATAATTTGGAAGCCAAATGTATACCAAGTAGTACTATGAGCATAGAAATACATTAAAAAAAAAAACACAGCAGGACAAAAACATAAATAAAATAAATGTCAGTAATTTCAGAGACTTCACGTTTATATTTTTTAGTCTCTGGATATATTGTCCAGCTACGGACCTGTCTGTCTGTAAATTCCAACAAACTCTGTGGATGCAGAGAGAGCTGTGTCTATATACAGACAGGTATTTACACCGCAGAGACAGGGAATGAAGAAAAGCAGCATTTCAGAATAGTTTTTGAGTTACTGTTGCATACAATGACTACTTTGTAGTCACATCCCTTTGTTGAATTCAGGGCTTTAAATGTAAATGTAAATACTTTACACCACCGTGGAATTTAATATTTAAATAGTTGAAATCGTGAAATTTAAGAATTTTAAATGACCGTGAAATTTACAAAAATGTACCGTGAATTTGGTAGGGCCCTAAGTGACGACAATATGTGACGTATGTACAGAATAGTCGCTTACCCCGTTTGGTTTCAATTCTGTCCACAGTAAATAGTTGCGGGTGAAATAATTTTATTTTATTGCATACCCTTATAGTATTTGATTCTAACAAAAACGACAGCAAACAACATTGCGTTTCCTTAAGGTCAGCCTTGTGTTTTTGGTAAGTGAATATGGAAAGTGCAGATTTCCTGCACTGATTTCAAAGACAGCATTGGGGTTACAAAGCAGGTTTGCAACTAACCTACAAGACTTTCTAGAGCAACGAGATTTTGAATTATATTTACCTCCCACACAATAATTTTCCAACAAGAGCAACAACCATATACGTTTACCCAACATCGTACCCAGACAATTTGACTGATAAGGGCATCTCTGATTAAACACTGAGGAAATAAATAAACTGTGTTTAAAGATCACAAATTTGGAGGACAATTGCATTTATTCATGAATTAAATGACTCACTGATTGGATTCCAGACTGCATTATATTTATTACTTTCACATCTCTTAAATGACAAGCTTCGGAGCGAAGGCAGTCAGCACGATGCATTTCCCCAATAGAAGCAAGTACAAAAAAATAAGGTCACCATTGCATGTTAACTCTAAAGCACTGTTACTGTATAAACTTATAGTGGGGCCAAATAATTCCAGATTGCACTGAATTTAATCATACCTCAACTGTGGCTATCTAGCAAATGTGAGTGGACCCTTACAAGGCGTGTGTATGTTTACAAGGCAAACATTGTTAGTAGCATACCCTTGTTGGTGAGTATGATAGAAAGGGGAAAAAAAGAAGAGGAAATCCCTTAACAGTTGTTATTGATTCCAGCGTTTACGGGATGGTAGTTTAGTGCCGTATACAAAGTAAAACAGATGCAGGCAGCAAGCAAAAAGGTAAACAATTGCTGTGTGGCTGGCTGCCAGATCCCTCGTCTGATATATTAAACTGGGAGTGAAGTGCATTTCCCCTTTGGTTTGCACTTATTGCCACTTCATTTCCTCTGTGCTCTTTCTCTCCAGCACAGAGGCTGTCGTCTGGCTATTTCCCGTCCTTCTCTGACCCCTGAGGCCTAGTGCTACCTAACAGAGCCATTAGCGGGGGGAATTGCATGTGTCTGACATGGCCTGAAACCAATTATTAGATATTTTCTTCTGAATGATGCCCAACTCTGCAGGGAATGAGCAATCATGAAATAATTTACCTCCTGATTTAATTTTTTCCTGCACAAATTAGTTGTGGGCTTCACCAGGGCTGTACACAGCTGCCTGCGACACATTTTCTGTCTTATCAAGATTACACTTGAAACGACTAAAAGGAGGAGGGGAGGGGTAGGGTACGAGCTGAAATGAATAGGTTGGTGATTCTAGTTCTAAAAATCCCACTGACAAGTATATCAGATATACTGATCCCCCTGTATCTTCCACTGATTGGAAATGACAGGAAAATAAAGGGCTGTCAATGTTGCCGGGAACACAAATCACAAAGATGCAAACCTTATTCCACGGGGTATTTTAATAATCTAATAATTAGAAAATTAGAATCAAAAGGTTGTGAGAACTGTTACTAATGTTTGCTACAGTAGTTATCAAGGTATACATTTTTTTATTTTTTTTGCTTTGAGCTCCCTCTTCCTTTCTGACTGCCCTGGCACATTGGCAATCATGGAAGACTGCTCAGTGAGATGATGCCATTATTAAATCCTCTTTGAGCGTAAAGCTTAAACCTTTGTTATACATCAGTCCTCTGCTCTCCGGTGCTCCAGGTTTAGGCAGCAGCAGGGGACTTGCACTTGAGATGAAAAAGCAGCAAGTTTTGATATCTCGATCAAGCTGCCCGGAGGGTTGTCGCACTCCTACCGATCTAGTGGTGTGGAGGGATTATCCTAAATTATTTTACCAGGACAGACCAATAAAGATGCAATGTCTAGTTCCCAGTGGGATCCTGCTTATACCCACTGTTACAGCTGGGTGGGACTGAGGTGCATGGAGGTTAAGCAATCTGGCCCAATGACTAATGATTTCATATTTTTTTTAGTCCTCAACTGCAAACGCCTGATCATGAAACTACGACACAGTAGAAATATCACTGAGCTTGTACAATATTATCTAATTTTTGGGGTACTAATAAAATCTAATAAATATGCATATATCACCCTCATTCTACTTTCAATGCAATGATTGCAGAGACATTTCTGTGTTTATTTCAGGCTTCTCCCTTGAAGTCATTAAATTACCTGCTCAGGGTCAAAATGGAAACAAAGGAAGACAGGACTCATTATGTCCCCAACCTGGACCTCCTTGCCACTTTCCGTCAGACTAGCTGAGTATGTTATACTTTTTAAGTCATGCCTGAAAGCACATTAATCATTCCAGATTGCAAAAGACACTATATAATATATGCTGGTTTTTTTTTCTTTTGGTAAAGGACCTCACATCAGGCTTGGAAAAATCCCAGCTCTTCCTCCACAGACACCAGGGTTAACCCCTCTTAGACAGCCACGGCTATATATGAAAGCTGTTTAATGGTTCAGTGGTTTGACAGTATCAGAAGCCAGTGAACAAATTCCCCCAGGAAGCATCTCTGGAACTCTTTGTCTCTGAAGCATGCTTCCAAAAAATTACCATTTAATTTGAGTGTGAAGGAAGCGGGTAAAGAAAACTACCTCATTTTAACAATGGAAAAACTGAATGGAGGTTATCATGTGAGATTTACAGCACTTGAGAGTTTATGAGTTTTGGCAGATACTTAGTAGGCACAGTCGGAAAATGTCCTCACACTGTCACACAAAACAGCCATGAAACCACAATTCAACAGTTTCCTTTGCCACACAATAAATGTACTGAAGCAGAACAGGTAAACAACTAAAATGTGACCACCCACTAATAAAGACGCACTTCTTTATGCCAAAATCAGTCACAGAGAATATGTTAAATTGCGGTCTTAGCTTGAATCCACATCACAAAACAACCACAATGAGTTATGGTGCATACTGTTAATTATAGTCTATATTCTATCCAAAAAAGCTGATTTACATGATCTCAACCTTAGTGGGTTGATTTGAACTAAGCAACTATTATATGCTATGAATATTAAACATACATCTAAACTCATGTAGCCTTATTTACTTGTAAATGTTGTGTGTGCCCTACATGTACTACAAGAGTATAACAATAAACAGTAAACAGCAAACTAACCCATAGCGTGCACTGCTCCTTTCTGCTTGCTTTTGTCCATTTTAGTGGCGTGCATTACATTTTCTTTAAACTGCAGGTCACAAATCTTCTCGATCAGAGTGGACAACTCGTCAGTAATGTTGGAGAGGTATGTTTCGTTAAGAAACTTTAGGGTCATTGAAGGCTCCATAATCCCGTTGAGCATTTGCAGATCTTCCTTGATCATGGAGCAGATAGAAGGGATGCCTCTCTGGTGGGCTTGGACCAGTTTGTCGAAATTGGTTTCTCCAGGGCTGGAGAGCACCGAGTTCTGCAGGAGATCCTGCACTGCTTTGCTCTGGATGCTCTGGTACTTTGACAGGACCTCTGACTCCGGGTAGAGGAATAGAAGCTGCTGGAGACACTGTGTCTTGAAGGCCACCCTGTGATGGAGCTGGTGACCCACCTCCTGGCTGCATTGCAGTTTGTCCACCAGGAATCGCCTGAGGTGTAGCCGCACGTCATCCCACACTGACTGGACATCAATGGAGAAGTCATCCCCGACAGCGTGTAGGGAGGTTCTGGAGGTCAGCTGGAAGGACGATCCGCTCGGAGGAGATGGGAAGGAGACACCACACTGAGAGGAGATGTCAAGCAGGAGCAGCAGCAACGTTTCCTCCTGACCTTGCTCCGTCTTCAGGAAATGTTGCTGTCAAAATTCAATATGAAAAGACTGAACAAAAGAAATATAAACTATGGTTTCTATGTTTACACTACACTTAACATGTACAACTATTTATTGACATAAGTAATATCTGTAAGTACTACAAAGGTATGGATGAAATGTTGGTGCTGTTTGCTGGTTCCTAATCACTTCCTGGGTTATACCTACAATTCATAATTTCACAGTTGCCCATAATACCTTGCGCTCAGTGGGTTTCCTGTAACTACTATACTAGGACCAAAAAGCTATAATCAAATATAGAATCTGACTTAAATTAGTTGTGTAATATTTTTGCTCTACAAAAATTAGGTAGGGATGATGCTCGGGAAATAGTTATGCCATTATTTAAAAAACAAACCCAGTGAGGATCTTGTATGTTCAGATAACACCAAGGTAAGGTTTAAAACACTTGTCTCTCCTGTGATAGTACAGAACAGGCACGACCAGCTTATCTGTAACTTAGTATTTAAAAGATTTGTATACAATATCCTGAACAATGTAAGAAAAAAAGGAGAGCAATAAAAGGGGGATCAGTGATAATATTAAAGAAGCTAATAAGCTTGGTTATAATTTAATGAGTCTGTTTAATTAGTAATTGTCCTTAGGCTGGTTTGCCCAGGTATGGAAAACTGGCAGACATATTCAGTCACCTCAACCAACTAAATGTATCACTGCAAGGCCATGGAGGCAACATTTTTTAGCACAATGACAAAATCACAGCTTTTAAAAAAAAGAAAAGCTGAAACTATGGGGGAAGCTGGTTGATGATGGGAGTACTGATATGTTTCCTCTCATGACTGAAACTTTTGATGATGATGAAGCCCAAGATTTCAGTTGGGTAAGAACAGAGGTTGTAAACCACCTCTCTGCTCTCACAGTTCAATTTGACGAGTATTTCCTTGGCGATCCTACATCAAACATTGAGTGGATTCGACACTCTTTTACTACGGAGATCGAGAGTCTTGACCTGCTGGTGACTATGAAAACGATCTCATAAAACTTTTCTGGATGTTTCTCTGTCACAATTTTGGATCCTGGTTAAATGTGAATATCTCAATGTTGCGCTGAAAGCCATCAAGCATTTGTTTAGAACAACGTATTTAGTGGAAAGGGGAATTTCCGGCATGGCAACAATCAAAACAAAATACAGGAACAAGCTTCATATAGGGGATGACCTCAGAGTTAGCACAACAACTTATTGGAGAACCCTTACAGAGGGCAAGCAGGCACAGATCATGCATTACGTTAGTTTTTTTTTTTTTTTTAATAATTTAATTACTTTTAGTATTTGTAAAATGTACTGTTTGGTTTATTTATTTATTTATTTATTTATTTATTTATTTATTCTCTACATAAAATTAAGTATTTTACCTTTTCTAATTTCTTTATGGCTTTGTTTTTACTGGGTGGGTCACAGCTTCAGTATAAAAATAAATACAAAAGTGGTTCTCCAAAAAAAAAGGTTGAGAACCGCTGCTCTAGAGAATGAGATTTTAATTTTAATCAACATGCACCTTGACCAGCTTAAACAACAGCACATTTACCAGGGCTTTTAGGAAGTCCAGTAGATCCTGATGGCCAGTACAGGATGGTTTGAGTGAGCTGAAATTGCTGGGGCTGAACCACTGCGGGTTGTCAGTCGTACATGGCAGCTTCTCTCCGGTCCAGGTATCATTCAGTTCCACCTGCAGCTCCTTCAGTCTCTGTTCAATGCTTACAAGAAACGCAATTGAAATGACTTAGACAGAGGCTTTCAGAAAACTCCTTACACAATTTGACTGTTTTCTAAGTGAAAAAGTTTGTCATTATCTGAAGTGGATGAACACAACATCTGTTTAGATTATTGCACTTCATAATAATAATAATAATAATAATAATAATAATAATAATAATAATAATAATAATAATAGATACATTAAAGAAGGCATCCACAGTTCTGAATTCTGGTTACAGTTAAAGTTCCCCCAAAACAACTTTTTCAAAGAAAAAACAAAACAAATCTGTAATTAATTAAAAACAGTGGAAAATAATATTAAACAATAGGACAGGAGTCTCAAATATACATACAAAAATAATGATAAAAAATCATTGCCTGCTGGTTTTTGTGTAATAAAATGCTGTCAAAATGCAATGCTGGTTACTGTAAGCCCAGATGTCCCTAGATGTAAATACCATAAATTACTAAGAGAGATTAAAAAAAAAGGCATTTTTATTAAATCACAAACTATTGCATATAAAAAAATAATTAATTTTTAGAGGCCTGTTTCATAAAACGGTATACAAATTAGTTTGTTCTTGGCAATGTCTTTCAGTATGAAGTTGCTGGCAGAAAGCCAAAAAGCAGTTTCGCTTATTTAAAAACACAAAAGAGCACCACATTTCTGACAAGCAGTGTCAGTGTTTTCACTTGTATAATACTAATTGATGGGAGCTGTAAAATATTGTGCTGGTGTATCAGCTGACATTGAAACTGAATCTCCTTAAGTGTCCACATTTTAAGACTATAAACAAGATGTTTGATTTCAGTAACTTAATACAATATTGCACTTCTTTTTAGGAATTGTAATTAAAATAGTAATTCTGCATTTATAATAGCCCATATACATGTTTTAATTATTTGCAATAAATTAGTTTAGTGCTCTGAAATTGTAATGTTCTTGAACTGTTTAGCTGGAAAAAAAAAAACAGGTATTTTAGAAACTATAGAGTCCTCTACTATCATTTAAACATTCAATAATATACATTGCAACCTTATAAAAGCATATACCATGGTAAAGAATAGCAAAGGGTACAGTAGAAATGTTCTGGCTATTACTGTCTGGCAAGCACATATTGCAAGTCATTGGAAATGCAAGTTTGCTGTTCTAATATTTAAAGATATGTACACAGGCTTGATCCACTGAGACGTAACACACTTTTAAGAATGCTCAGTCTCCGGATGGCAAATTAAAGACTTGTGAATTAATTAAGGTAGCGTGAGGGGTATAATTAGAAAAGTCCAACTTTTCATTTTGCCTTTTTTGGAATTTGGCTAATACAAAACACAAATGGTCATTTATTTTATTTGCGATGTGGTATCTTTTTTTTACATAATGTGCCTTCCACATACTGTATACCAGGAAGTTCGGTAGATGGACAATGTCAAAGATAGCCCCAAATGCATGACAAGAACCAGTGACCTTCCAACTTAGAGGTGAGTCCACTACCTTTAGACTCAGAAACACCTCAAAAGGATTAACAGTATCAGCCATGCCCTTTGCAAAAATATTGTCTGTATAGCAGAAGGAACCCTGCAACACTACAAAAGGCCTGGGAGGGTTTTGAAAGAAATTGCGATGTTTAAGAATTCTTACTAAACAAATACTCAAGGTAGAGTTTTATTTATTTTTCCTCTCTTCCATCACATCAATCACTTCCAAATGAAATCTAATTGTTTTCAAACCAGAAATGACACTAAAGCCTGAAAAGGCGACGTGACACTTTTATTAGTTATGATGGCACATTTCACAGCTCTGTGATTTACAGAAACCGAATCCACCGATTAGTCAGTGGTTTGACAGTATCTTAAGTTCTCTGTCAAAATTAATTTAGTGTGGGTGGGCTCTGGTGCTGCTGAGCTCCGAAAAGAGGAGGAAAAGATATCTTTCAAATAAGTCTGAGCTTCAGTGAGTTCAAAAATGAATTGCTCTGAAACAAATATCTCCTCGCTATCAAAGGACTCCTTTTTTATTTAGGGAAAGTGAATTACTGCAATGAAAAAGGATACCTTGTTGCCTGTGGCCTACTTAGTTTCTGAGTAGTACAGATCTGGGAGACCTGTGTCAGTGAATACCTGATCGAAGCATGACAAAGATCGGCATGAACTCTCCTTATCTACTGTAAGCCTTTCCCAGCTTGTGAAATACGATGCCCAGCTTATACACCCTGGCCCCAGTGACACTACATTAAATACCTTTATGGTGGCCTCCAGAAGTTTCCAATTTGATGAAACCTACAGGATTACAGCATTTCAATTTGGAAAGCCCTGGCCATTGTCAGTCTATCTTAATCTGCTTCAATTAGGAAGCAGCTCTTAAACAAATCTCTGACATCTGAGTCTGGGTGCTAGCCAATGACTTTGACCCATGAATAGGTTAAAACCTTCACAGGAGTAGATTTCACTTTTTTTTCCCTCGTAATTTGTCCCAGACACCGATAAGTGAATTAGGCAGGTGCATTTCAATGGACCACCCTGAAACGGCCAAAAAAAGGCAGAACCAGTGTATCAGTGAATATTAAAATAAGTGGAAACTAAGAGAATTGTTAATGCAGATATTGATTTGATGGTAAGGCGTCATATCAGTGTGTTGTCTGAAGGGGCTATTGAGGGTTTTGACTCATTTGCACTCATTTGTAATTTATCATCACATACTTTACAGTGTCACCGGTGCAACGTGCCTAAAATAATATATGAAGACTTTTGAAGACAATGGAAAAGACCTAGTCGAAACATTTCTGTTAGTAATTCTAAATTTGCCTAAAATATTTGGGTTGCATGTATGGGAGGCAAATTTATTAACAGTGTTTAAAGATGTTAAGAGCATCAAAGAATCACTAAACCCAATCTGACTGAGTTTTATTTAGCACACAGTCAAATTTACTAGATAATGTAAAACAATATAAACCGATTTTCTATGAAAGATTATTTTATAAGACTAAAGACGTTGACAAAAACGTATCATTTATGATTTTAAAAAGTTGTATTTTGAAATAGTGAAAAGCCATGCAGTTCATTCACATTCTTATAAAAAATGAGAGAATCCTGAAGTAAACATTTCACGATATCATGACCTTTTAGAATAGCTAAACCACTCACTTTTTTTATCATTTTGTTTTTAAACAAAGAAAACAGAAGATATTTCAGATATATTGACTACATATGCTTTTATACGTCACTGTGAACCAGATTGAAGTCAACTACATCACATGATTTCTCAAGAAACAGGACGCAATCGGACATTGCAAACACAGACCTACAAGCAAGATGACAGCCAGCTAGATTAAACAACAGAACTCTGAACCATCTGGAATTTTTTTTTTTTTTTTCATAAAAAGGTAAAGGAAGGGTAAACAAATACTTAAATGGCATGTGTAGCTATGGCTATGTCTTCTTTACTATAAATACATTACAGATGCTATAAATTGAATGTTTAACAATGAAAGCACAGCTTCTGTATAAAATGTTAATTGAAAACTAATTGAAGAAGGGCAATTAATGTCAAATGTCCGTATTTCAATACACATTGTGGGTGTCTAATTGCAAAAAAAGTTTAATTGTTAATGAGATTTGTGAGAAATCTCAAAAGGCAGGTCTCTAGGTCAATTAGGTCATGAGATATAACCTTGTGAAAATGTGGTTCCACTTTCAAAATGCAGTCTTAAAGAAGTACCTGTGCAGAATTAAACCAAAGCCCGCGGTGAAAACTGCAAGCCATTTATCATCAACCTAAGACACTTTCCACACTACAGACCTGTATTTTCAAATCATTCTTATTGGTTCACAGTTCTGTTGCTCAAATATTGTATTGAGAGTTTGTATTACATGTATCTAAAGTTCTAATTACATACATACACTTGCACTATATCCCCAGAGGATATTAAACACAACACATATGAGCCATACATGAAAGACTTACCACAAGGCATTCAACTTCAGCTTCTCCTCTGTGTCATCAAGCACTTGTTGCAGTTCCAAATTCCCAGGCACCCCACTGAGTAAGCAGTCTAAAAACGAATGGTCCTGCAGATACTCTCCCTGCCACTCCATCTCTGGTAGCTGCAAACAAGCACATTCTGCAGGTATAACAAAGTCAAAGCAGTACTATACCAGAACAACAACTGGGGGATCATGTTGTGTCATGTTGTGGGCATTTATTTCCCATTTTACCTCACATGATTTGTTCAACCTATACCCCACTGGGATAAGGCACAGGAGGATTTTGTTGGAGCATTTTTTCAGTACCAGGAATCCACTGGGATTGCATCAAATCTGAGATAAACACTGATAGGTGGTTTATGCAATCCTGTTGTCCCCCCCGTTATATGCTCCACAATTTTGCTCCATCTGTGGCTTATCCCAACTAGAAGGTTGTTTTGCATTGATTTATTTATAAAAGCAAACACAAACTACACTCATAAAAACTACTCTCCAACATACACTGTTGTTATACTTGGTAGGGTGGTGTACAAAAACAGCCAGTCCATGTAAAGGCTGCAAGACTGTAATGAGTTCAAAAAAAGGCCTTTCCTCTTCACTCTTGTTTTAAATAAACAATCAAATACCAGTGCTGTATTCTTTATTACTTTATACTTAACATTTCCTAACAGCAAATTCAGCACTTAGGATGTATGATATCAGCATAGTCATCATGAGTCAAGTGGAATATAATGGAGAATGTCAGTGTCAATTTCACTTTCTCACACTCTCTTCCCTTCATCTCGCCTGATTTTAATAATCCCTGTCAAACCACAAACAGACCGCATTACCGTCCTGACACAGGAGCCTTCAAGTCAGAGACAGAATCTCAACATTCATTTAGCCTTAACAAAAGAAAGCTATCCAGCTGGACAAATATTATTTCCTCACTTGACAATCCTTACAGTTAAGATTGTACTTTATTATTTATTTTTCTTTTATTTTTCTAACAGGATGTTGATGGGAAGTTTGAAAATAGACTTCTTGCACTGAGCAGTTTCATTTATGGGATTAGAAAGCCAACAATTTCATTATACTGAAAAGAAAAAAAAAGCAATATGTTGCACAAAAGGATGCACATCGTCACTCGTCCCTGATAAATGTGAGAGCAATGATGAAGTGTCAAGTTTATATTGTCAACAAAAAACTCTAATTAGGAAGAGTAGGACTAGGGTTTTGTATTATTTATTTTGAAAAAGTGAAGACTTTAGTGTTTTTGAAAGCTGCCAGATCAACAAGACAGAAGACTGATTTATTCACATAGCTGGTGTAGACAGCTCGTGTGCACTGGAAGTTTCCAAGAAGCCCTTACAGTGTACATATACCCATGCACTGAGGGGACCTCACTCTAAGGGGTGACAGTGTTTCTTGCTACCCTGCCAGTCTGGTCCTGTACTTCTCTGTACAGCAGTCACAAAAGTGCCCTTTTATGCTACTGTCTGAGGTGCTTGATCATCTATTGATCGTGTGTTCTTTTGAATTTTCTTTAATTTATCCAGCATTCTATCTACTGTTCATGCCTTTATAAATGCAGAGCAAAAATAATTAATTTACCTAAAAATGTTTTGCATGGTGCCACCCTCACTTACATGTCCTACCTTCTGGTACACTACTATATTTACCCACCCACTCTCTCAGGTCCTCCTACTTAGTATTGTTGGTTGTTCCACCTTTTAGGTTGATGTGCTCTATGGGCCTGCGGGAGGAATCACTACCAGCACAGCTAAGTGCGTTTGGCGTGTCATCAATGTTGTCAAGCAGATCCTGTGGGAAGGCCGTAACGTCTGTGTCTATCACAAGCAGGAGCTAGACACTATCACCACGACCAGAAGGGCACAAACTCTTATCAAGGACTTTGTAATTCTGGACATCCGGACCCTCGGGAAGGACAAGGCCTGCGCGGAGTGGAGGATCGCCGGACTTCAGGACGTGAAGATGGAATAAAGGAAAAAACTGGAACCGCTAGCTCCTAGGAGCGGGACTACGGGGCACCGCTAAGCCTTTTATTTATTTTGTCATGCCAGCATTCCGCCCTTTTTAGCTGGCATGACCGTTTTTCAACGGTGCCCTGGTTTTATGTAGTCTTTTTGTTTCAGTTTTATGGACCTTTGATTTAATTTGAATGTTTTATTTGATTTTGTTTTGTTTTGTTTTATGTATCTTTAAGATTTTTAATGTAAACTATTAAAAGTTACATTTTAAGTGTTTTAAAATTTTAGAATTTTAACTCACTGTTTATACACTGTCCCTTTTCCCCTGTCCCTGTTTTAGATCTAGGTTTATGTTCACTTTTTTAGAGAGCACTCCCCGGCCCTCACAAGCACTGGTTTTTTATAGATGGTTCTTTTTTTCCAGTCACTTTTAAAACAGCACAGGTTTTTTTCATGTTGATTTTAATCTGTGTCTGTTTTAACCATGTACAAAGCACAATTGTCTTGGTGTTTTTAAATGTATTTTAAATGCTTTTAAAACAAAATGTATGTCTGTATGCATGAATGTCATCTTTAAAAGAAATGTAAAATGAATGAAAAAACGAATGGGTGTAAATGTAAAAAAATGTAAAATCTCAATAAAAGAGTATTTTAGGTTGATGTCAGTGGGTGACCGGGCATTTAGCCATTAAGTATCCAAGCTATGAAATGCATTTCCAAGGAACAATGGGGATTCAAATGTTCAGGAAAAGTCTTGAAATGTAATTGTTTACCAATGCTTTATCCAGTTTTATCAGTTTGTTTTTTTGGATTTAGTTGTAGATATTGCATCTATTGCAGCTACATACATAATATTTAGAACAGGCCCGTAGAAAGCAATTTGAAAGTGATACAGCCATACCACGTGAGTCAATAGCAATGTAGCCATGTAGCTAATAAAGTATGCTGTTCAATACTGGGTTTCTTCTGTTAGAATGGCGATTTTATATTAAGAATAACTGAAAATGAAATAAGGAGATTTATGGTTGTGAATTGTCATTTTTAAAACACTCAAAATTGCATTTACTATTTATTATCTATTTAATATTTTTATTATTTAATATTTTATTCTCCTTTATTAACTGAACGTGATTGTCTCCCAATACAGTGTTTTGTGTCACTTTTGAGATTATTGGAAATGTTTCGTTACATTATTTTTCCGTTTAAGTTTTTGTATATTTTGCTTTACTTTAATTTTGTTCCCACTCCAGTAGTTATATAGTGAGAGTGCCATGTCTATTCTATTACAAAACCGAAATGCTGAAAAGCACATATGCAATAGTATTTTTTAGAATATTTGCCAAGCACTGTAAATGCCAATAAGGAAAGTGATATAAATAAGCAGAAATCACAAGTCAAAACAACAACCTTTATTTTACATAGCGCCTTTCAAGAGGAAGCATCACAAAGCGGTGCACATCAAATTGCTTTCATACCAAATAAAATATCACTCTAAAACTATTTAAATAGAAACTAAAACTTTAATACAAATCGGATACTTGCCCAATTAGTTTGTCTAGTCCACGATACATGACCGTATTCTTTCATAGCCTGCTTAAGATCTTCAGCAGTGAATTTGCCAAAGAAATATTAGTGGTGCTCCGAGCCTTCTACAAGCTCGTTGGCAACTTCCACTAAGTTCAAGTTATCTGTTACGGTCTTGTGAATGTGAGGAATTATAAGGTAATTCAGGCGGGCCTGGCTCATGGTTGTAATTATCATCAACCCATTTAAAGTCTTCGATGCAAGATGTTACAACATCAAATGCAATCATGCATGCTTGGTGAAAGTGGTCTTCAACTGAACTGGGAAATGCTGCTGAAGAAGTACCTTATTCAGATCTGCATGGTGCTTTCCTCTTTCGGGGGAGCTGTGGTTCACCCACATCCAGGTTACTGGCCATTTCTATTACATGTTCTCAAAACTTCTGAAGCTCAGCCTTGCTTCTCAGAGATTTTAAAGTTACTACAGTCATTCTTGCTAAATTCTGTCCTTCTGATGCACATATTTCTGGAGATTGCAGAGCTGTGCTGAGGTTATCACAGTGACGAAATAAAACCTCACCAAGAGCAGCACCAAATAGGAAATCAAAAGACTTCATAAGGGAAGAAACACCCAACATTCTGCTTTTAGTTTCTGGGTTTGGACCTCGGTCTTCATGGGCAATCCATGTCTTCTGAAGTATGTCATAGTTATCCAAAACACTTTTGAGTGACTTCCCTTTCACAGTCCACAGAACACGAAGTCCCGGGACATTAGGTGCAAGATTTTTTTTTTAAGCTGTTCAAAGCAAGTTCCTCTGTTGGGAAAGTTTTTAATCAATTTCGTTATTTCATGAGTTACCTCAAGACCAGTTTTGATTTATTTGCACTTGTCAACAGCACCACAGCAAGTTTAAGGAATGTCCTTAACAGTGGACAAACAATGCCTTTGGCTCAGATATCTGCTGTGCCACATCTGACTTTTTTCCAGCCATAGCAACAGTACCATCATAACACGGCCCCCTGATATTTGTGATGCTAAGGTGAGCACGAATCAGAACGTCTCTGATTACACGCACCAGCCTTTTTGCATCAGTTCCCCCAACTTCATATTATCCCAAAAATTCTTTGTGAGCTTCATAATGGTCATCTACCCATCTAACACAAACTACAAACTGTTCCTTGTTGGCAGAATCCCTGGTTTCATCAATCATTATTAAAGTCAGCTGAGCATACTTTCAGCCTCTCATTTTGAATTTCTGCCAGTGTGTATTTGTCTGTTTATTGTTCATTCCAGATAATAATCCTAGGGTCATCGTAATTTGATCGTCTGCATAAAAGTCTGAATCCGATTCATCCCCGTCTCCGCCTAAAGCCAAACCCTGCTGAGCTAAGTATTTTCCATTTTGAAGTATTTTTAAAAAGGAATGATGCCGATCACTCTTCTGTTGTTAATGGACTAATGACAGACATTCACCAGCACCACGGAATGACATGGGAGCAGTCACAACCTTGAAAACAGAATTTTATGTGACACTTTGACAGGTCGTGTTTTCTAAAGTTAATACAAGCATCTTTCCAGCTGCTAAATCCCTTAGAAATGAAAGACGGATCAAGGCAGATTAGAAGTAATTAGTTTGTTTTGATATGCCTTTACACATATAAAGCAAAATGTACACAGTCACTGCTTTCATCGTAATGAAGCCACTTTCATTTATCGAACCAAGAAGCATTGAATGACCTATTTACTACCTGTGTTTTTCCAAATTGCCGTTTTGGAAAATCATAAACCAGTGGCTGATTAGGGTTGTCTGAAATTACTGGGGTTTCCAGTGTTGTGTAAATTTTGCTAAAAAACTTAGACTGGGCTGTATTTTATTCAGTTACAGTATTTTTAAATGATCTGCCTCAGAAGATTACCACCTCTGCATTCCACGTTCAGTAGCCTAGCAACGCTGAAGGTCTAGCACTATTGGCTAAGAACAGAATAGAAGTGAAGGCAACCTCAGCGCTCGTAAGCATGAACGATTACATCGTGTAACAATTTTTTTTTTTTTTTTTGGTTCCTGGGTAGTAAGTGTTATTTCCTAATTGCTTATGTCTCAAAAGTATAGAAAATAGCTATTATTCCCCACAAACTTTGCTTTTGTGACCAGGACAGTGATATTTTGAAATTTACCTATTTTCCAGAACATTCCAGATAGATTCAGTGCTGAGTAAACTTGGAGTAACTTCTAGAACTTTCTAGAACTTTCCAGTAATATAAATAGTAGTATAAATACAGGGGCCTTAAGCCCACCAGTTCAGTTTAGTTTCAGCTGCCTAAGTGGATACATATCTGCATTTTTCTGAGATGGCATCAAGGTCATAGGAGACTTCAAAATGGTGGCATTCCTGACGGGTCTCCAAGGCGGTTTTACCAAGTTTCCCTGCTATCTTTGCCTTTGGGACAGCAGGGACACCAAGGCGCACTACCACAGGCGGGACTGGCCACAGCGGACCGAGTTCTCTGTGGGGAGGAACAACGTCAAGTGGGAGCCACTGGTGGACCCCCGGAAGGTGCTGATGCCCCCACTGCACATCAAATTGGGCCTTATGAAACAATTTGTCAGAGCTCTAGATAAGGAGTCGGCAGCCTTCAAGTACCTTCAAGACTTCTTCCCTAAGCTGTCTGAGGCAAAGGTCAAAGCCGGTGTCTTCGTCAGACCACAGATAAAGAAGATCCTGGAGTGCAATGAATTCCCCAAGAAGCTCACTAGTAAGGAGAAAGCGGCTTGGAACAGCTTTGTCGCAGTGGTTCGGGGCTTCCTGGGCAATCACAAGGCCGAAAACTATGTGGAGCTGGTTGAGACTCTGGTGAAGAACTATGGCACAATGGACTGTAGGATGTCCCTCAAAGACCATATCCTTGATGCTCATCTTGATAAATTCAAAGAGAACATGGGAGCGTACTCGGAGGAGCAAGGCGAGCGCATCCACCAGGATATACTGGACTTTGAACGCCGCTACCAAGGACAGTATAACGAGAACATGATGGGAGACTACATTTGGGTGCTGATTCGTGAAAGTGATTTACAGTATAATCGTAAATCTCGAAAAACTACTCACTTCTAAATCTGTTGTAGTCATTTTTGTATTACTTTAGTATAAATACATGTTAATTTGGATTCATATGTTGTTTTTTTCTGACTTTATGTGAACGAAAAGACACAAATTCGCCCATTTTCTCATTGGAAATAGGTAAATTTCAAAATATCACTGTCCTGGTCACAAAAGCAAAGTTTGTGGGGAATAATAGCCATTTTCTATACTTTTGAGGCATAAGCAATTAGGAAATTGGTGAGGAGATGGGGGAGTCCAAACTGGGAGAAAAATAAATAAATTGGGAACACAAATTAAATAATAATAATATATGGTTTTGAAATGGACAAAAAAAGTGGTACAGCCATCACCGTACCAGCCGTACCGGTTTCTACGACTCTGATTTAGAAGATCGTTTTTTGCCATCCTGTATGCCATACTAATATTGTAATAAATGCTAGAACTTAGGCTGGTGCTCTTGTTCTTATAGTGGCATGAAAAGCATACTGTAGTTGTATGAAAGTAATGTAATATTAATAGATGTTTTATGATGTTTGCAGTCATTCTGGGTGGTTCTGAGTTTTGCTGCTCCAAGCATCATTGATTTCTTTTTTTTCTGTTAACCTGGCTTTGAGCTTGCCTGAAGAAGCATCCTCATTCTTTTTAAATCATGTGACAGTGACTTTTCAACTCTGCTAGCCCCATCTACTCTATCTCCTAATGAGCTGTCCAAACTGAAAGAACATACAGCGTGCATTTCTTCATTTCAATCCAGTGCTCTGCAACTACTGTATGAGGCCATAAAATTGATAATACAGAATCCATCCAGCAACCCAGAGAACAAAAGTGTCATAAAAGTGACACCCTCTCTGGGTATGCTCTGAATCAGACATCAGCATTCTACTGAATTAATATTAAAAACGTAAACTCCAAACAATCTGGATTAATTAGATTCAGCTTTACTATCACATTGTTAGTTGACAATTGTGGGAAAGTAAATGATACACATTAATCTGCCATTCTGCTCCAATCAGTGACCGTCAATAGCACTTTAATATATAGTGTGCATGCTGGGTAAGTGTAAGACTGTTGTGTCAATAGGAACATCAACACTCCTTCTTTCTGTATGGTTAACAAAATTAGGATTGATCC